>NC_135532.1:186463558-186640648 GCF_045843805.1 Urocitellus parryii
AACTCAAATTACTATCATATGGGATGAAAAAGGCAATATCACAACAGATGCTACAGAAATACAGAAGACAATTAGAAATTATTTTGAAAACCTATATTCCAATAAAATAGAAGATAGGGAAGACATCGATAAATTTCTTAAGTCATATGATTTGCCCAGACTGAGTCAGGAGGATACACACAATTTGAACAGATCAATATCAATGGATGAAATTGAAGAAGCCATCAAAAGACTATCAACCAAGAAAAGCCCAGGACCGGATGGGTATACAGCGGAGTTTTACAAAACCTTTAAAGAAGAATTAATACCAATACTTTTTAAGTTATTTCAGGAAATAGAAAAAGAGGGAGCTCTTCCAAATTCATTCTATGAGGCCAACTTCACCCTGATTCCGAAACCAGACAAAAACACCTCAAAGAAAGAAAACTACAGACCAATATCTCTAATGAACCTAGATGCAAAAATCCTCAATAAAATTCTGGCGAATCGAATACAAAAACACATCAAAAAAATTGTGCACCATGATCAAGTAGGATTCATCCCTGGGATGCAAGGATGGTTCAACATACGGAAATCAATAAATGTTATTCACCACATCAATAGGCTTAAAGATAAGAACCATATGATCATCTCGATACATGCAGAGAAAGCATTCAACAAAGTACAGCATCCCTTTATGTTCAAAACATTAGAAAAACTAGGGATAACAGGAACTTACCTTGACATTGTAAAAGCTATCTATGATAAGCCTCAGGCTAGCATCATTCTGAATGGACAAAAGTTAAAGGCATTCCCTCTAAAATCTGGAACAAGACAGGGATGCCCTCTATCACCACTTCTATTCAAGATAGTTCTCGAAACCTGGCCAGAGCAATTAGACAGACAAAAGAAATTAAAGGCATAAAAATAGGAAAAGAAGAACTTAAATTATCACTATTTGCATATGACATGATTCTATACCTAGAAGACCCAAAAGGGTCTACAAAGAAACTACCATAACTAATAAATGAATTCAGCAAAGTGGCAGGATATAAAATCAACACGCATAAATCAAAGGCATTTCTGTATATCAGCGACAAAACTTCTGCAACGGAAATGAGGAAAAACACTACATTCACAATATCCTCAAAAAAAATAAAATACTTGGGAATCAACCTAACAAAAGAGGTAAAAGATTTATACAATGAAAACTACAGAACCCTAAAGAGAGAAGTAGAAGAAGATCTTAGAAGATGGAAAAATATACCCTGTTCATGGATAGGCAGAACTAATATTATCAAAATGGCGATATTACCAAAAGTTCTCTATAGGTTTAATGCAATGCCAATCAAAATCCCAATGGCATTTCTTGTAGAAATAGATAAAGCAATCATGAAATTCATATGGAAAAATAAAATACCCAGAATAGCAAAAGCAATTCTAAGCAGGAAGTGTGAATCAGGCGGTATAGCGATACCAGATTTCAAACTATATTACAGAGCAATAGTGACAAAAACAGCATGGTACTGGTACCAAAACAGGCAGGTGGACCAATGGTATAGAATAGAGGACACAGAGACTAATCCACAAAGTTACAACTATCTTATATTTGATAAAGGGGCTAAAAGCATGCAATGGAGGAAGGATAGCATCTTCAACAAATGGTGTTGGGAAAACTGAAAATCCATATGCAACAAAATGAAACTGAATCCCTTTCTCTCGCCATGCACAAAAGTTAACTCAAAATGGATCAAGGAGCTTGATATCAAATCAGAGACTCTGCATCTGATAGAAGAAAAAATTGGCTCCGATCTACATATTGTGGGGTCGGGATCCAAATTCCTTAATAGGACACCCATAGCACAAGAGTTAATTACAAGAATCAACAAATGGGACTTACTTAAACTAAAAAGTTTTTTTCTCAGCAGGAGAAACAATAAGAGAGGTAAATAGGGATCCTACATCCTGGGAACAAATTTTTACTCCTCACACTTCAGATAGAGCCCTAATATCCAGAGTATACAAAGAACTCAAAAAATTAGACAATAAGATAACAAATAACCCAATAAACAAATGGGCCAAGGACCTGAACAGACACTTCTCAGAGGAGGATATACAATCAATCAACAAGTACATGAAAAAATGCTCACCATCT
Source organism: Urocitellus parryii (assembly GCF_045843805.1). Lineage (NCBI taxonomy): Eukaryota > Metazoa > Chordata > Mammalia > Rodentia > Sciuridae > Urocitellus > Urocitellus parryii. Next base: position 186,465,693 of record NC_135532.1, read on the forward strand.
CTAGCAGTCAGAGAAATGCAAATCAAAACCACCCTAATATACCATCTCACTCCAGTAAGATTGGCAGCTACTATGAAGTCAAACAACAACAAGTGCTGGTGAGGATGTGGAGAAAAGGGTACTCTTGTACATTGCTGGTGGGACTGCAAATTTGTGCGGCCAATTTGGAAAGCAGTTTGGAGATTCCTGGGAAAGCTGGGAATAGAACCACACTTTGACCCTGCTATTGCCCTTCTCGGACTATTCCCTGAAGATCTTAAAAGAGCATGCTACAGGGATGCTGCCACATCGATGTTCATAGCAGCACAATTCACAATAGCTAGACTGTGGAACCAACCCAGATGCCCTTCAATAGATGAATGGATAAAAAAATGTGGCATCTATACACAATGGAGTACTATGCAGCAATAAAAAATGACAAAATCATAGAATTTGCAGGGAAATGGATGGCACTAGAGCAGATTATGCTTAGTGAAGCTAGTCAATCCCTAAAAAACAAATACCAAATGTCTTCTTTGATATAATGAGAGCAACTATGAACAGAGCAGGGAGGAAGAGCAGGAAGAAAAGATTAACATTAAACAGAGACATGAGATGGGAGAGAAAGGGAGAGAAAAGGGAAATTGCATGGAAATGAAGGGAGACCCTCATTGCTATACAAAATTACATATAAGAGGTTGTGAGGGGAATGGGAAAATAAACAAGGAGAGAAATGAATTACAGTAGATAGGGTAGAGAGGGAAGATGGGAGGGGAGGGGAGGGGGGGATAGTAGGGGATAGCAAAGGTAGCAGAATACAACAGTTACTAATTGGGCATTATGTAAAATTGTGGATGTGTAACCGACGTGATTCTGCAATCTGCATTTGGGGTAAAATTGGGAGTTCATAACCCACTTCAATCTAATGTATGAAATATGATATGTCAAGAGCTTTGTAATGTTGTGAACAACCAATAAAAAATAAAATTTAAAAAAAAGTCTTCATGTGTGGGCCATTGGAGAGTTGAGGGTGGACACATTTGCTGCTGGGCCACTTCCCATTGTGACAGAATATAGCTAGCTAAAGCTTATGAAATGGGTGAGATGCAGCCTGGTCTGGGGGGAAGAGAGTGTTGAAGCCAATGAATGAAGTTGTGGTTGGAGGAAATAGATTAAGGGAGAAGAGAAGCCAGTCAGTGTCCAGGAGAGGACTTGATCTTTAGGCTTGACTTTTATTGCTTTGGTTACTTCAGCCCAGATTTTACTGGGTCATGTTTTTTGTTTTTTGGTTTTTTTGTTGGTTTGTTGGTTTGACTAGAAAATTATCATGGGGCATTGCTGGTGCCCCTTCTCTCCCATGTATTGAAATTCAATGAAGGCACATGTTTATGAAATAATGAGAGGTGAGAAAGTAAGGTAGGAGTGGGGTGGTGACACTGACTTTCGAGCAGTTGTGCACCCCAAGGAAGAGCTGATAAAGTATCTGGAAGGAGGACAGGTGTGGCCAATGGAGAGAGAGCAAGGATGCTGCACAGGAAGGCACAAGGGAATGAGGTGCCCTGAAAAGATAGGAGGAGTGGGTGCAGTGTCAGCCATGTCTGGGGAGAGTTGCTCATAAGTGGGTCAGGGAGGTCGCTCTTCCTAGGAGCCTGTGAATCCAGGATGCCCTTGGTTACTCGTGGGCTTCCCTGGTCTTGGAGCCATGTTTCAGGCCTGAGTTGAGTTCTGGCTTAGCTGGACAACTTAGGGATGGTCACTGGAAAATTGCCTTACGCAGTGCTATTGTTCCTGAGGTCCCCTTCCATTCCCCATGCCCCTCCAGGACCACTTTCTTCAGGACAAAACCCCTTTGACCAGGGCTATGTCAGTAATTGCTATGTGACCCTCTGCAAACCACTGGGATCCAAGTGAGTTGGTAAACCAGAGGCTCAAGTGGTGGGCCCTGGGGCTTGTTGGGTGGGGTGGAGCTGGTCATTTTCCATGCTCCCTTGCCCCTGCTTCCAGGCCCTGTTACTCAACTGTTCCTTTTTATGAGAGTTTTTTCCAGGGCCCTCCAGGATCCTCTGGGAATTTCCTTTTTCTTCCCTTTCTCTGTTCTTGCCCCAAGAAATAAGGTAAGGGAAACTACAGCCTGGATGAGGCTCCTGGCTGGAAGCCCTGGGCACTGTGTCTTCCAGGCTGAGGGCTGAGGGTGGTCAGGGAGACCAGGCCAAGGTGGGTATTGACCCCTTGCTTTTGACCTGTCACTTCTCAGGTCCATGTCACAAGCTCTGTGGCTCCAGAGGGAGGAGGGGACTGAATGGAAGCCAAAGGATGTGATCAGTCATACACATACTCCCCAGCACACCATCATACAGACCTCCCTGGGCCCAACTTTCACAGAATGGATTTTGACTCCCATGGGCAGGGCTCCCCAGGGAGTGGGGAGGCTGCAATTATCTAGGAGACAAGGAGAGGGAGGTGTGCATTGGGAGAGGGCTGACTATGTGTTATACAGTGGCCTGGTGGGGGCCCCCTGGGGCTCAGGCCACAACTCTACAGAGGGCATGTTTCTCAGGATCCATGGGGGATTGTTTCTAGTATTCCCAAGGATACCCAAATCTCTAGCTACTCAAGACCTTTTCATAAAATGGTGAAATATTTAAATATAAACCACATAAAACTTCAAGTACAGGTTAAATAAACTCTAGGTGATTTATAATACCTCATACAATATAAATGTTATATAAACAACTGTTGTACTGTGTTTTCCAGGAATAATGATTAGGAAAAAAACTATACATATGTGTGATCCACAAAATTATTTTTCTCAAAGGCATGTGATTCATATTTGATTGAAAGTATGGATACCAAACCTGCAGATATGGTCAGACAAGTTTACTTCAGGACTTCAACAATAGCCTAAACACCCCAGAGCACCCTGACTGAGAATGAAAGTTTTGGGGAAATAAAGGTCTATCTCTTGTCCTAGGGAGCTTGTGGACCAGCAGAGGAGACAGTCTGAGGGCTACATTGGAAAAGAGTCAGTGCTTGGTCTTCATGGGTCAGTCCGTTTGTTCATCTGTCCACACATGTATTCCAAAGGCCAGCTCCCTGTCAGGCCCTGGAAGATGGGTGCAGATGGCTGTGCCCTCAGGATCCCGGCCACAGCTCAGCATCCCCTATCCTATGGGTTGAGGTGGTAGGTTTCAGATTAGTTTAGGGCACTTTCATGGCAAGGACAGTCTTACAAGATCATCTTTTCAAATTTTTCATTTTTTCTTGTCTCAGAAGAGGAGACCAAGGTTCGCACAAAGGGAAGGGCACATACTCCCAGCTGGAGATTCATTTTGGATGGTCTTCAGTAGTCCCTTTAGTCCTCCATGTCACCTGTATCTCCTAACAGGATCTGAGAAGGGTTTTTCAGGACCTTTGTATGGCTCTTCTTAACAAGTCACATAAGCACCCTTGTGGCCTGTTCTGTTCTAAAGGCACAGTCACATTGCCAATAAGGCATGGATTTACCTACCCATATTGAAGTGCCTCTCTGGGGCTTGCTAAGTAGAGGAGGAAATTGTCTTCACCACTGAGGCCAGAAAGCTAGCCACCTTCCAGGAAGCTCAAGTCTTCCTCAAGGCTGCCAGGTGGTATGCGGGTGGCAGTGTGTGGGGTCACCAAACTCAGGTGTTCCTTATGGTATGTCACTTGACCTTTGACAGTCCTAAAAGAGAAAGGATCTGGGCCTTGAGCATCTCCTTCCTGGGTCATTTGCTGCACCCCCTTTGTCCAGGTCCTGCTAGAACCTTGGTTTCTGAAGAGCAGTAAGGTCCCTGGAAACCTTTCCTAAAGCTCAGAGAAGCCAGGGCTTTGGGCAAAAGCCCACTTACTCATCAGCTGGTGCAGAAGAATGGGTTTCTCTCTTCAGTTCCAGACAGGATGTCCCCCCGGCAGGCCCAATGGCCTCTGAAGCTCTCAAACAGAAAACTGACTGCAAATGACCCCTTTCCTCTTGCTGCTTCACCCTCTGCCCTCTGCTGACTGCCTGAGCACTCCGAGTCATTCCACATGTAACCTATCTTAATAACAAAATACTTCAGGCTGGGAATGTTTGTTCACAGTTGCAGTGTCTGGAAGTCCAAGATCAAAGTGCCAGCAGGCTCACTGTCTGGTGAGCCCATCTCTGACTCATAAATGGCAACTTTCAGGGAAATCTTCATGTGCTGGGAGGGTGAACACACTCCCTCGGGCCTCTTTTCCATGGGCAGAAATCTGTCCTTGTGACCTAATTGCCTTCCAAGGACTCTACTTCTCTGTATCACAGCAATAGGAATTATATTTCCACAAATTTTAGAGCAACATAAATATTCAGAACATGGCATCCTCTTGACATTAAATCAGAATCTAGGTGTATTCATCAGCTTTCTGTCCCTGATGAATATTTCAGGAGCAATTAACCTATAAAGAGAACAAAGTCATTGTGGCTCCTGGTTTGGGAGATTCTAGTACATGGTCAGGTGGCCCCATTATTCTGTGCCTCCCATGAGAGCGCTGATGGTAATGACAGGCTTCACAAAATCTCATGACCCCAGAATCGAAGAATAAAACTGTAAGTGGAGGAGACTAGGGTCCTAATGTCCCCTTTTTGAGCAAATACCCAAGGATCTAACACCTCCCACTAGGCCCTACCTCAACTAGTTTCCATCGCCTCCCAATAGTGCCAAACTGGGGACCAGTTCTTTACCATATGGGCCTTTGTGGGCCATTCATTCAATTACAGCACCAGGAACTAATCTGATGTCCCACAGACATTCTTTGGAACCAACCTATTTTACTTGATTTACTTATATTGATTACTCTCAGGTACTTTGGAAGTTCTGGGCTGTGTGCAAGCTACATCACAGAGGGAGGGAGAACTCAGACTGTGGCTACAGGCTCAGTTGCTGTGTGACTGGCACTCCTACCAGTGGGAGGAGGGGGGCCAGAGGGTAGCTGTCACTAGGCACTGTCTGGATGTCAGGCCCACACATTGCCTCATGGGTCAAAAAGTGGACAGTTGCAACAGGAAACATGGGCCACAAAACAGTGGTCAGTAGAAACAGCATGAAGCTGAGATGTGGGAAAATAGGATACAATGAGCTCTAGGAAGTGGAGTTCATTCAGGACGGCAAACTGAATTAGGTCAATTAGAGGGAAATCAAACAGCAGCAGCCCTGTGGCCAGACCCTGTGCTGAATGCACCACATACATCACATAGAACTCTCAGAAACCCAATTTGCAGATGAGGAAAGAGCATCTCAGGCTTTATGTGTCTTGCCCATATCACAGAGCTCAAGCCAGAATTGCAACTCATGTGCATCTGGGTTCATCTGCATCATGTGTTTCTGCAAATCATGGTGTGGGAAGGGGTTCTTGTTTCTGCCAGTTTCCTTTTAATCAAGGAAGATCAGGCCTTGAATCTAACCTTCAAACACAGTGATGTTTGTTTAGCACTTACCAGGTATGACAAGCCATTATGTGTTTGTTGGTATTCTGGAAACTGTTGGCTATTCCAGCCCATCTTCTCTGGTATACTTGTTGAAATGTCAGCCAATATTTGCCTTTCTCACATAATGGTCTGGAATTGGAGGGAACTGGAATTTACATGATTGATGTAGCAATTCTGATCTTATAGAGGATTAGCAGCATGTCCTTGGAAAAGTCATTTTTCTTGTCCTAGAAGGAAAGTACCTAGGCATCAAGGAGCATGCTCAAAAATGCTCACAGCAACTCTGAATGAGAGCAGAACAACTGAAGACCACCCAGGATAATAGTAATGAACCACGGTGACCTGTGTGGTAGACAGCCTCCAAGTTGGTACCCAGCCACCCCCACCTCTGATATTGCCCCAGGTGGTAAACCAGGGCCAATCTAAATAATCAATAGCACATGGCAAAAGAAATGGCAGGTCACATTGTCAAAACAATGGCTTCCACATTGGGATTTTTTTCTCCTCCTTTCTAATCACTTGCTCTATGGAAGCTGCCTTGTTCTGAGCATTCCTGGAGAGAGCCCATGTGGACAGAGCAAAGTCCACCTGCCACCAGTTATGGGAGGGAGCCACACCAGGAGCCAAAGTTCTACACAAGCCTCCCAGTGACTGGAGCCTCTTAAGAAAACTCAAGCCCCAGCCCACAGCTCAGCTGCAACCTCACCCAAGGCCCTGATCCATAACCACAGGGACAAGCTGCTCCAGATTATGGACTTAGAAATGGTGTGAGATAATACATTTTTATTGTTTTCAGCTGCTAACTTTTTAAAAAATAGTGTTTTGGTTTTTTTTACGAGAGAGAGAGAGAGAGAGAGAGAGAGAGAGAGAGAGAGAGAGAGAGAATTATTTTTTAATATTTTTCGGCCGACACAACATCTTTGTTTGTATATTGTGCTGAGGCTCGAACCCGGGCTGCACGCATACCAGGTGAGTGCAGTACCACTAGAGCCACATCCCCAGCCCCTCAGCTGCTAACTTTTGAGGGAAAGTTTGTTACACAGTAATAGGTCACGAATGCCACATGATATAGAGCATTATGTAAAAGTGAAAACAGTGGAGTAGGTCTGGTGTGCTGATAGGGACAAATGTTTTGTTAAGAGAAAGTAATAATTGCATAAAAGCACATATATCCATTTGTCTTATGCCAAATAACATCACCACAGACTGTGTCTTGAATTTATTTATATATGCATGTATACAACTCATTAATAACTCATTATGATACACTGACTATTAATATTAGGTTAACTCAGTAAAGAAATTGGAGGAGGAAAGTGCAGAAGGGTATTTCATTTTTATTCCTATGGGAAACACCAGCCCTGCTCCTCTCCTGGTTCCCTTCCTTGCTGGAACCTTGACACCTGGCAGTGGACATGGGACTTGCACCAACCTAGCCCTGAGGGATCCCATCCCTTCCTCCCCTACTCTCTCTCTCCATGCATGCTGTCCTGACGCCAACACAGCTGTCCCTAACCCTGAGCCTTTGCACTCCAGTCCCTGGGCCTGGCCTCTTGCCTGAGCCCCTGACTGCTTTCTTCATGTCAAGTAGCATAGTGTGGCAACGCTGTGTGTCTGGTCTGATCTGGGGGCCCCTTGCTTGTGCCCCCGGGGCACACTCCCCTCTGTGACCTTTGCACCTGCCTCTGTCTCCTGCTCCTCATACAGCCCCTTTCTCTCCTTCCCCTTGATCTTTCCTCTGGCACTCTCAGATCTCCTGCTCCTTGGTCCCATATCTCAGTCCGTTGGTGTGTCCATTGCCTGGACTCCTGGCTTGGGTCCTGGCCCTCGCCCCTCTCTGATCCCACCACGAACCCAGGTTATGCCCCCCCCATCGCCCTCCTCCTGGCCCCCTTTTCTTGCTAGGCCTCCTTTGCCAGATCCCTGGCCCCAGATTCTCACCTAGGCCAGTTCACCATGTGAGAAACACAGCCCTGCACTTCACCTGCACCCCTTGCTCTGCCTGGGCCCTGGTTCTGTACTGGGAACCCTGACACCTGGCAGTAGCCCTAGGCCTGGAGGCTGGCTCCCCCTGCCGGATCCCCTGTGTTCCCTCTCCAGCCTTGTCCACTTTCCTGAGCCTTCTGGCCCAGACCTGGCCCTTGGCTCTCCATTTCCTGGCCAGGCTCCTTGCTTGAGCCTCTGGTGGCCATTCTTGCTCCTTGAGTCCCTGGGTTTGATTGCAGGCCCCTTGCTGGGGCCGCTTCCCTGCTCCCCTTTGCTTCCCCGGAGTGCAGAACACTAGTGCCAGGCCACCTTCCAGGCCCTACCCTTCCCTGCTCTCCTCAGGCATGGGCCTTCCTCTAGGTCCCTAATCTGGGCTCCTTGCTGTGTTCCAGACCCCCACCCCACCCACATCCAGCCTCTGGCCCTTCAGGCTGTGCCCTGTTTCGGCCCTCTTGCCTGTCTCTGTCTCTGCAGGTCCCCTTTTCCCAAACCCCTTCCCAGGGTGCTTCCCGGGGCCAGGAAACTGGAACTGGTCTCTTGGCCCTGGGGGCACCCTTTGGGAAAACATAGCGCTCCCCCTTGTCTGGGCCCTTTGGCCTCTCTCAACCTGGGCCCTGCTCCTGAACCATGATACCTGGCAGTGGACCTGGGCTTTGAGCCTTCCTCCCCTTCAGCACCCACTCCCCATTCTCCCCTCCCTCCTGTCCCCAGCCCTGTCCATTTTCATGCACCTTAGCCTAGTCACTCACCCTTGGCTCTCCATTCCTGGGCATGGCTCCTTACGTGAGACTCTGGCTGCCCTTCTCGTGGACCCTATCCCTGTCCCTTCTTCCGACCTCCTCCTGTGCCTACCCTTTGTTCCCCTGTGCTATGGTATCCTGCCACTGCCTGCTTATCCCTAGCCTGGGCTCCTTAAATGGTTCCTGGCTCCCCACAACCCCCACCACCTTCACACACCAGGTATCCCCTTACTGTGCCCTCTTTTGCTCTCTTTAGGCTCAGGTCCCTCTCTGAGGACCTGCTCACCTGAAGCAGAGGAGTGGATTGGCTGGCCTCTGTGCCCTGAATGCTCCCTATGGGAAACACAACCCTGCCCCTCATCCCCTTTGTCGCCAGAACCTTGATGCCTGGCAGTGGAGTTGGAACTTGCCCCAACCTAGACATGAGTGATGCCCACCCTTCTCTCCTCTGACCTCTGGCCTTGCATGCTGCCCCTACCCCAACCCAGCCCTCCCTAACCCTGACCCTTTGCACTCCAGTCCCCAAGCTGGAACATTGACTCCTGGCAGTTAAGAGAAAGTAAAAATTGCAGAAAAGCAATTGCCTGAGGCCCTGTGTTCCACCTGTAGCTAGGCATAGAGTGGCATTGCTTTGTGTTGGGTCTGACCTGAGGTCCCCTTGCTTTGCCCCATAGCATGATCACCTTGGTGCACTTTTTCCCTACTCTGTCTCCTGGTTGTCCTGCACCCACTTCCTCCCCATCCCCTCATGCTTTCCAGTTGCTTGCCAGTCTCCTGAACCTTGGGTCCCTCATCACTGGTCTATCGGGTGGATCAACCCACTCTGAACCCACTCTGAACCCCTGCTGTGCCCTTCCTTCACCCTCCTCCTGGACCCCTTTTCTTCCCAGGCCTCCTTTGCTGGGTCCCTGGCCCTGGATTCTCACCTGGGCCAGTTCACCTTATGAGAAACAGAGCCCTGCCCTTCGCCTGGGCCCTTTGCTCTCCCTGGTCCCATGGTCCTGAACCTGGAACCCTGATACCTGGCAGTGGCCCTGAGCCTGGAGCCTAGCTCCCTCCTGCTGGATCACCTGCCTTCACTCCCCAGCCTTGTCCATTTTACTGAGTCCCCTGCCCCTGCAATGGCTTGGCTCTCCATTCCCTGGAATGGCTCCTCGTTTGAGCCTCTTGCGGTGGACCTTCTTGCTTCTTAGTCCCTGAGCTTTGACTGCCGGTCCCTTGCTGGGGCCACTTCCCTGCACCCTTGGCTTCCCTGTAGTGCAGAACACTAGTGCCAGGCCACCTTCCAGGAACTGCCCTTCCCTGCTTTCCCCAGGCATGGGCCATCTTCTGGGTCCCTAACAGGGGCTCCATGCTGGGTTCCTGGCCCTCACGCCACCCACACCCAGCCTCTGGCCCTTTAGGTGCTGAAGGGGAGGAAGGCTCAAAGCCCTCCTCTGCCCCCACTCTCTTTCCCTTGTGCTGTGGTATCCTGGCACTGCCTGGACCCTCCATTACCCCTGCCTCTTCTTAACCTGGGCTCCTCCATTGGGTTCTGCCTCCCCACCAACCCAGCCTCCCCAACTCTGCATGCCAGGTAGCCCCTCACAGTGCCCTCTGTTGGCAGTCCATTTGTCCAGGTTTCTCTCTGAGGATCTACTTGCCTGGGGCAGAGGAGTGGAATTGGCTGGTCTCTGTGCCCTCAATGCTCCCTACAGAAAACAGCCCTGCCCATGGCCTGGGTCCCCTAGGCTGCTGGAACCTTGGTGCATGGCAGTGGAGGTAGGACTTGCTCTGACCTACCCTGAGGGATCCCCTCCCTTCCTTGCTCTGCCCTCTGGCCTTGCATGCTGCCCCTACATCAACCAAGCCCTTTCTAACCTGGACCCTTCCAGCTCTAGTCCTCAGGCCTGGCCATTCGCCTGAGGCCATGACCGCGTTCCTCCTGTCACATGGCATAGCACGGGGTGGCTTTGTTTTGGATTGACCTGGCCCCTTACTGGGGCCCCCTAGTGCAATTGCTAGGTGACCTTTGTGCCTACTTCTTTCTCCTGGTCCTCATGCAGCCCCTTCCTCCCCTTCTGCTTGCAATTTCCCCTGGGCACTCACCAGTCTCCTGCTCCTTGAGTCCCTCATCCTAGGTGGGTCAGATGGTCCCTTGCCTGGACTCCTAGCTTGGGTCCTGGCTCTTGTCCCTCTCTGCACCCACCCTGACCCCCTGCTGTGCCCTCCCGTTGCCCTCCTCCTGCCTCCCTTTTCTTGCCAGGTGACCATTGCTGGGTCCCTGGTCCTGGATTCTCACCTGGGCCAGGTTGCCTTATGAGAAAGAGCCCTGCATTTCACCTGGGCCCTTGGTCTTGCACCTGGAACCTTGACAGCTGGCAGTGGCCCTAGGCCTGGAGGCTAGCTCCCCACTGCCAGATCCCTTGCCTTCCCTCTCTAGCCTTGTCCACTTTTCTGAACCCCCTGGCCCAACCCTGGCCCTTGGCTCTCCATTCCCTGCCCTAGCTCCATGCTTGAGCCTCTGATGGCCCTTCTTGCTCCTTGAGAACCTGGGCTTTGAATGGGGGCTCCTTGCTGGGGCCACTTCCATGTGCCCCTTGGCTTCCCTGGAGTGCAGAACACTAGTGCTAGGCTACTTCCTGGCCCCGCCCTTCCCTGCTCTCCCTAGGCATGGGCCCTCCTCTAGGTCCCTAACCTGGGCTTCTTGCTGGTTCCTGGTCACCACCCCACCCAAAGGGTCCTCTGGCCCTTCAGGCAGTGCCCTCCTTGGGCCCTCCTGTGTGTCCATGTCTCTGCTGGGCCCCTTTTCCGGAACTCTTTGCCAGGATGCTTACTTGGGCCAGGGGACTGGACCTGGGCTCTTGGCCCTGGGGACTCCCGTTGGGAATAGGTAGCACTGCCCATTGACTAGGCCCTTTGGCCTCCATCAGCTTGGGCCCTGCTCTGGAACCCTGACTCCTGCAAGTGGACCTGGGCTTTGAGCCTTTCTCCATCTGAGCCACTAGCTCCCCTTTCTGTCCTCCCTCCCCTCCCAGCCCTGTCTGTTTTCATGCACCTTGGCCCAGGACCTTGCACTTGGCTTTCCATTCCTTGGCATGGCTCCTTGCTTGAGCCTCTGTCCACCCTTCTTGAAGACCCTGTCCCTGTCCCTTGATATCAGGTCCATTTTTCTGGCCCCTCCTGTGCCTCTCCTCTGTTCCCCTTGTGCTATGGTATCCTGGCACTCTCTGAGCACTCCACTCCCCCTGCCTCTCCCTAGCTTGGGCTCCTGCAATGGGTCCTGGCTCCCCACCGACCCCCTCCTCCAACTCTGCACTCCAGGTAACCCCTTACATTGCCCTCTTTTGGCCCTCTTTTGGTCTAGGTTTCTTTCTGAGGATCTACTTGGGGCAGAGCAGAGGAATTGGCTGGCCTCTGTGCCCGCAATGCTCCCTATGGGAAACAGCCCTGCCACTAGCCTGGGTCCCCTTTGCCCCCTGAAACTTGATTCCTGGCAGTGGACGTGAGACTTGCGCTGACCTAGCCCTGCGGGATCCCCTCCCTTCCCTCCTCTGCCTTCTGGCCTTGCATGCTGCTCCTACTTCAACCCAGTCCTCCCTAGTGCTTAAGTCCCCAGATCTGGCTGCTAGCCTAAGGCCCTGACCTCGTAAGTCCTGTTGGAGGGCATAGCGTGGTGTTGCTTTGTGTCGGGTCTGAGCTGGGGGCCCCTTGCTTGGGCCCCCTAGTGCGATCCCCTCAGTTCCCTTTGCACCTTATTCATTCTCCTGGTCTTCATGCAGCCCCTTTATCCCCTTCCCCTCATGCATTCCTCTTGGCTCTCCAGTCTCCTTCTGCTTGGGTCCCTCATCCTGTGTTGGTTGTTGAGGTCCCTTGCCTGGGCTCCTGGATTGGGTCCTGGTTCTCTCCCCTCTATGAACCTCCCGCAACCCCCCGCCATGCCCTTCTGTTGCCATACTCCTGGCCCACTTTTCTTGCCAGGCCTGCTTTGCTGGATCCCTGGCCCTGGATTCTCACCTGGGCCAGATTGCCTTGTGAGAAACAGAGCCCTGCCCTTTCCCTGGGCCCCTTGGTCTCCCTGAGTCCTTGGTCCTGCACCTCACATCCTGACACCTGGCAGTGGCCTTGGACCTGGAGGCTAGCTCTCCAATGCCGGATACCCTGCCTTCCCTCCCCAGCCTTGTCCACTTTCCTGAGCCCCCTGCCCCAGCCCTGGCCCTTGGCTCTTCATTCCCTGGCCTAACTCCTTGCTTGAGTGTCCTGTAGCCCTTCTTGCTTCTTAAGTTCCTGGGCTTTCACTGCAGGCCCTTGCTGGGGCCTCTTCCCTACTCCCCTTGGATTCCCCTTACTGCAGTACCCTAGTGCTGCCCTGCCTTCCTGGCCCTGCTCTTTTCTCTCTCCTCTGGCATGAGCCCTCCTCTAGGTCCCAAACCTGGGCTCCTTGCTGAGGTCCTGGATCCCACGCCACCCATGACCCTTTTCTGGCCATTCAGGCTGTGCCTTCCTTAGGCACTCCTATCATCCCTGTCCCTGTCAGGTTCCTTTTCCCAATCCCCTTCCCAGGATGCTTACCTGGGCTGGGACACTGGACCTGGGCTCTTGGTCCTGTGGGCTCCCTTTGGGAAAACATAGCCCTACCCCTTGGGTGGGCCCTTTGGCCTCCCTCACCCTGGGCCCTGCTCCAGAACCCTGACACCTGGCAGTGGACCTGGTCTTTGAGCCTTCCTCCCCCTGTGCAACCAGCCCGCTTTTCTCGCCTCCCTCCTGTCCCAGGCCCTGTCTCTTTACATGCACCACTCCCCAGCACTCGCAGTTGGCTCTCAATTCCCGAGCCTGCCTCCTTGCCTCAGCCCCTGGCCGCCCTTCTCAAGGACCCTGGCCCTGTGTCTTGATTTCAGGCCCCTTTTCCATCCCCCTCCTGTGCCTCCCCTCTATTCCCCTTGTGCTGTGGTATCCTGGCACTGTCTGGACCCTCTGCTACCCCTGCTTCTCCCTGGCCTGGGCTCCTCCGATGGGTCCTGGCTCCCCATTGACTCCCCCTTCAGGTTCAAATGCCAGGTATTCCCTCACAGTTCCCTCTTTTGGCCCTCCTTTGGTCCAGGTCCCTCTCTGAGGATCTACTCACCTGGGACAAATGAGTGGATTTGGCTGGACTCTGTGCCCTGGATGCTCCCTATGGGAAACAGAGCCCTGCCCCTCGCCTGGGTCCCCTTCACCGCCAGAAACTTGATGCCTGGAGTGGAGGTGGGACTTGTGCAAACCTAGCCAAGAGTGATGCCCTCCATTCCCTCCTCTGTCCTCTAGCCTTGCATGCTGCCCCTACCCCTACCAAGCCCTTCCTAATTCTGACCCTTCACGCTCCATTCCCCAGGATGGCTACTTGCCTGAGGCACTGACTGTGTTCCTTCTGTTGCCTGGCATAGAGTGGCATGGCTTTCTGGGAGTCTGACCTGAGGTCCCCTTGTTTGGGCCCCCTAGCACCATCACATTGGTGCCCTTTTCACGTACTTTTGTCTCCTGGTCCTTGCATAGCCCCTTCTTCCCCATCCCCTGGCACCTTCTTCTGGTGCTTTCCAGTCTCCTGCTCCTTGGGACCCTCATCCTAGGTGGGTCAGATGGGTCCCTTGCCTTGGCTGCTGACTTGGGTCCTGGCTCTCGCCTGTCTCTGCAACCACCCTGATTCCCCACCTTGCCCTTCCGTCGCCCTATTCCTGGCCCACTTTTCTTGTCAGGCCTCCTTTGCTGGATCCCCGGGCCTGGATTCTCACCTGGGCCAGGTTGCCTTGTGAGAAACAGAGCCCTGCCCTTCACCTGGGGCCCTTGCTCTCCTTGGGCCATTGATCCTGCACCCAAAAACCTTGGCTTCCCTGGAGTGCAGAACACTAGGACCAGGCTACCTTCTGGGCCCTGCCCTTCCCTGCTCTCCCCAGGCATGAGCCCTCCACTAGGTCCCTAACCTGGGCTCCTTGCTGGTTTCCTGGCTCCCACCCCACCCACACTCCGCCTCTGGCCTTTCAGCCTGTGCCTCTGGCCCTCCTTTGTGTGATAGAGTTCTATACTTCTTGAGCAAAGAGGCAGATAACATCTAGATAACTGACTTAACACACAGCCTGATTCAGAAAGAAAGAGCCAGAGCTGTGGGAGCCAGTGATCACAATAGCCAGAGGCCAAGGCCTCCTTCCTTCCAATCTGGTGATCTGGCTTCTAAGTAACACAGCAGCAGGAAGGACACTAAATCTGCATCTGCCAGGTTCCTCACCTGGATGTAAGCCTCACTGACTCCTAACAGCCATGCTTTGATGCAGGGCACACAAGGCAATTGCACTGAGTCACTGAGGTTATTTATTCAGGCCTTATCTCTGCACCAACATTCGGTTAAGGGAAGTGGTGACTAACACAGAAATATAAACCTTAGTGCTTTGCCTCTATAGAGTTTGTGATGAAAAAGAACTTCCATTGCTGATTTTAGACAAACTGGTTTCAGAAAAGAAAACTAGATTGTTCAGTATGAGAATTCAGACTTGAAGCTGGTTCCTGATCAGTCAGGATTAAATGGGATCCAAATGCCTTCCTGTTATGCACTGAATTCAATAGAGAAAAGTTTTTCCACATATGGAGGGAATTAAATTCATTCTGGTTGAGAGCTATAAGGACAGTCTCTGAAAGTACCACCTCCTTATCGTGCCCCCCCCCCAGATCCCTACCCTGTGATTTAGCCAAACCATGAATCAATTGAGCACACATAATGGGGAGAAAATTGATTTGTGTATCAGAAGAGAATCTCCCTTAGGTTTTTCAGCCATAAATTCATCCATTCCAGTTTAACTACTTCCTATTCCAAAACCAGGCTAAACTTGTACTTCATGATCCTCTATAGACTTTAAATCAAATCAGGGCATTTCTCTGTTCAAACCCAAAACCTTTTAATGATTCACTATTTTGGTAAAGCCAAGTTCTCAAAAAAAAAAAAAAAAAGGCCTATAGAATCTTATATAGTCCCATTTCTCATTATTTATCTCTCTAGTGTCATCTGATTTCTTCATTTCCCTTTTTTTCCATGCATTGTTTCTGCCCTTTGAAGCACCTCACCTCACTCCCTCTTTCTTTCTGTTTTTTTCACATCATGTCTCAACAAATATAACTTTCAGATCAAATGCTGGTTTTGTATGGTCCACAGCTGAAAATAGTATTTGCATTTTAAGTGGTTGAAAAATTCAGAACATGAATACTATTTTGTGACACATGAAAAGTAAATGAAATTTAAATTTCAGTAATCATAATCAAAGTTTTATGGGAACAGTCATGGACACTGTTTCCCTATTGTCTACGACTGATTTTGTGCTACCAGGACACAGTTGAGTAATTGTGATGAGACCATGTGATGCATAAGCCTGAAATGCCAGCCATGCCTCACAAGGTGGTGCACACCTGTAATCCCAGGAGCTTGGGAGGCTGAGGCAGGAGGATTGCCAATTCAGAGCCAGCCTCAGCAACTTAATAAGGTATTGAGCAACTCAGTGAGACCCTGTCTCAAGATAAAAAAAAAGGGGTGCTGGGGATGTGGCTTAGTAGTTAAGTGCCACTGAGTTTAATTGCTGGGTGCACACAGACACACACACACACACACACACACACACACACAAACACACACACACACAAGAATGTATTTATGATCTGGCCCTTTACAGAAAAATTTTCTGATCCCTGAGTAAGGTCAGTATGATATCACTGTCTTTCACATCTCTCCAATTCTTCTTACCCTTGAAAATTCAGGTCCAATCATCCTCTTCCAAATGTTACATCTTTAACAGATTCAGCCAAAATCAATACCACAGCCTGGATTTATTTTCCAAAATAGAATTACTATTAAATCAATTCACTAAATGTTTATTGCCTTCCTGCAATAAGCCCATGCATAATAATTGGCAATTAGGATAGAAAATAAACTGGTTGTAATCTTAGCACAATTCACAATAACTAAACTGTGGAACCAACGTAGATGCCCTTCAGAAGATGAATGGACAAACAAAAATGTGGCTTATACACAATTGAATATTACTCAGCAATAAAAGAGAATAAAATCTTGGCATTTGAGGTAAATGAATGGAGTTGGGGAAGATAATACTAAGTGAAGTAAGCCAATTCCCAAAAAACAAATGCCAAATGTTTTCTCTTATATAAGGTGACTGACTCATAGTGGGGTGTGCTGAGGGAGCATGGGAGGAATAGACAAACTCTAGATAAGGCAGAGTAGTGGGATGGGAAGAGAGGAGGCAGGGGTTTAGCAATTACGGTGGAATGTAATGGACATCATTATCCAAAGTACGTGTATGAAGACACGAATTGGTGTGAAAATACTTTCTACACAACCAGAGTCATAAAATTGTGCTCTATATGTATAATATAATTGTAATGTATTCTACAGTAATTTATTTAAAAAATCAGAAAAAAAGAAATAGCAGAATAATGACTGCCAGGGGCCCAGTGGTGTTTGGGCTGTGGACTGGTAAGGTGCCGGTCACAGGAGACCAAATTACACTTAGATGGGAGGGTTGAGTTTAAAGGGTCTACTATGCAATATAATAACTACAGTTAACAACATACAACAGAATGACTACAGTTGGTAATGTTATATTACTTGAAAATGACTCAGAGAGTCCATTTTAAGAGTTCTCATCACAAATAAGTAATGAAAGAGTGTGTAGTTCAATAGCTTGACTCAGCCATTCTTCAGTGAATATGTTTCAAGATATGTTGTATGTCATAATCATGAACAAGTTATCATCATCATCATCATCATCATCAGGGATTGATCCCAGGATTGCTTAACCATTGGGTCACATCCCCAACATATTTTATTTTTTATTTTGAGATAGAATTGTATAATAAAGCTCACCCTGTTAATGAGGGAAACTGGGAGTTTATTTAGTTGTATAGATTGTTACCTCCTTCCTCAAACTGGAACTCTGTTAACAGAAAGATAAAGAAATAAAAATAGGCTGAGCAACCAGCACTGCCTGCCCAGGAACCATATTATATGGTCTCTGTATTAGCCTGCTTTCTCTGGCTCTAAGAAATTACCCAAGAATGGGTACTTTATTAAGAGATGAGGTTTATTTAGCTCAGAGTCCAACATTTGGCAGCACCTGTGACTCACCTTTGGTGAGAGTGCTCACAAAATGGTGAATGGCATCATGGTGGGAGGACAGGCAAAGGGTCGAGACTTCATCACCAGAAACTGGGGAGGATGAGTCTTGTTTTTTTTTAGAACAAGCCTCTCTCACAGGAACTAATGGGGGCCCATGAGAATTTCATTACTCCCTTCTAAGGGCCTTATCCCCAGTGGCACAATTACTTCCCTCTAGGCCCCACCTCTTGCAGGTGCTACCAGCTCAACACTGCCACACGCAGGACCAAGCCTCCAGCCTATGAACCTTTGAGGGACAATACACATCCCATCCTCACCACCTCTAACAAAGCCACCATTGTAAGAGCATTATGTCCCAGTCTACATGTGTGTATGTGAGGGCAGGGGATGGTTGCTCTCAGAGGGCACTGGAAGCAGCCAGAGCCCCCATTCTGGAACCTCTCTGATGTCACACTTGTAGTCAAGGTACTCTGGGTGCCAAGCCAGGAGAAGGAGTGGTTGGCTCTCATTTGTTTGAGAGCGGGCTCAGCATGAGTATCTCAAATGCTTTCTGGTCCCCACCTGCACCCCCAGCCAGATCCTGGCTTTTCTCGAGCCTTTGGGCTTGTTTGACTATGGCAGCACTGGTGTCTCTAAGCCTGGTGTTCTTCACGTTTCTGTGAGTCTCCTTGCCAGCTGTCGGGTTTCTCACCAAGAGACAGATGGGAAATAGACAGAGTGCAGAGGCAGGGAAGTGGAGGGAGGCCAGGAGGGGAAGGAGGATATTTAATGTGAAGCACAGAGATGTGGGGAGCCTATTGGGGAACTATGGGAGGCTGGTAATCCTGGTGACATTTGGTGGAGGGAATGGGGTCTGTCTCTCGCCTGGATAATCAGATCTGCCCTTAAGGTGTGTGAGTCTGATCTCAGGTGAGCTGAGCCTCACAGGAGCTCCAGGTTGCCCCAGACTAGAACTGAATCTGGCCCCGATTTCAAATGCCGAGCACTGGCCCAAGATGGAGAGTGGGGCTTTTCCGTCGCCAGGAGGCTTCTCTGCCTCCTCACTTTGTACAGCCTCATTTCTATGAATGCTTCAGACCCAGGCATCTTACACAGAGGTAAGGCCTCAGACCCATGGGAGAGGGAGGTCACACCCCAAGGGCTGGTGCCTACAGGGGTCATTTTTAAAGGGATGAGCCCCCCTATGACCTCAGGATCCCTTCTTACCCTGTCATCATTACTTGGGCCCTGGCACTTCATTTCCCAAGCCACTGAATTGTGAACAGAATCCTGGAGGTTTCCCAGTTGCTTTAGAATAGAGGCCTGGGCAGACTGGCATGAGAAGCCACAGGCTCTTCCAAAACCACACACTTAACTCTTCCTCCTTCCCATTTCACACATGACTCCAAGCACTGATCACTATTCAAAGGGGGGAGCTCCATGTAGATCTCTTGTGGCTGGAAAGTCCTTCTCTCTGACTGCCCATTCATCTGAGTGGTCAGTTTGCTCAACAGGGACCAGGATTCTCCTGCCCACCTCCTCCCCATCTTCTTGTTGCCCAATGATACTATGGGTTGCCCTGAGCAGCAGAGTGATACAAGGGCCTCCTCCACTGCCCAAACCTCTTTCCCTGCCAGGCACCTTCGAGCAGGACCCTGAGGCTCCCTACATGGCACGAGTGAATGGCAGGCTATATGAAATGCTGTGGTGTCCCACCTGTTATTTTCACTGCCTGCCCCGAACCTTCCACTGCAAAAGCTGTGACATCTGTGTGGAGATGATTGCTACTCCTCCCTGTCCACTCACCAACCTATCTCCGGGCACCTGGCTAGGATCAGGAACCTCACATCATGAGTGGGTCAGGTGGGGGTATAAGACCATGTTCCCAGAGTGCTTCAAGTGACTCTCAGCCACTGTTGGTCACTTATATATGTCGTCACCTGTGTGTCTGCATCTGTCCAGGGAGGCTGGCCTTGTTTGCACATGTGTTGATATGCAAAGGGCATCACAACTGTGCTGAGCCTTGTGGAGTCAGGCAGCGACTTGATAGTAGATCCCCAGCCCTTTAGCCTGACTTCTGCCATGTCCTAGGGAATCTTAGCCGGTCTCGGTCTGGGTGTCCCAGTTGGAGGGTTTCCTGGATTCTGAGTGCCTTTTTCTGATGTGAATACCCTGCTCGGGTTCACAAGTGCAGATGCCTGGTTGGGAAAGGGTGTTTTTTTATCCTCATCCAGTGTCTGGGAAAACAGAGGCCCAGAAATATTCTATCCTGCTCCAAGTGATACCAGGCAGGTCTTGTCTCTAAAGACCTCACTCAGGACAGGTGAACTGATGAGCTATGGGGCTAACTGTGCTCTAACCATGGAAATGCCAGGTTCTCCCTGAGATTGGAACCTGTGTGTATGGTCAAGAGCAGGCAGCCTAGAGGGCTGAATTGGGGGATGCCTTAGAATTAGGGGGTGATGGAGGCCAATCCAGACAGATCCTCAGTCCTGCCTCCTCTCCCCTAGGAGTTCTACCACAATTGCAGGGTGAATAACTGCATGGGGCACCGAAACATCTGGCTCTACCTGCTACTCCTCCTGTGCCTTTGCCTCTACCTGGGTGCTGTGCTGACCTCCTGGGTGGTTTTCAACATGCACAGGAGGCACATGGCATTCCTGGACTATACCATGACGTATCCACACAGTCCCAAGGGCCCACCCTGAGAAGAGCTGCTTCTGGTGGGGAGGGAGGGACAAACAGCCAAGAAGGGACAGAGGATACCAAGGGAAGGGCTAGAGGGAGAAGTCACTTGGGAGGACTTGTGAAGGAGATATGGAAGGCCGGTGGGGTCAGTGACATGGGCTGGTTAGGATGCCTGTGGAGTTAAAAATCTAGGGGGGCCACAGAATAGGGTAATGAAATTTGAAAAGGGACATGTAGGCAGACAGTTTGATGGAGTGAGGTTTCACTTGGGTGTACTGGACTAACTGTCCGGTCCAGAGAGGGAGAGTGTTTGGGCAGTGCTTGCTGGGGTGGGAGGAGTGAGGGAGGAGTTGGGTAGAAAAGTGGGGCCAGGGAAGAGCTATTCCATGGTTTCACTTCTTAACCTGTGCACAGCATCCTAGTGGCTGTACCTGCTGGGGCCCTCCTGCTACCCCTAATCCTGCAGTTGTTCATCAAGGGAGTGGCCGTGGGCACTGCCAGGCAACCCTACAAGGACCAGGTAAGCGATCTGTGTGCCTGTGTCCTTGACTGTGTGGAGGCATCTTGCACCTCTGCAATTAGGCACTTTGTGTGCTTTCTCCACTGCCCTTGGCCCTGATGTTGCTTCATGAGCCCTTCCAGACACACCTCTGAAGATGCAACTCAGATATCTCTATATCCTGGAGCTTGGTGGCCATTCTCCCTCCTGGTGCATTGCATTGAAGCCTACTGTGTGCTAGGTGGCAGTTATTTGAGGGATGGGTGTAGAGATGAGCAATTATGTCATCACTTGTGTTGATCAGTAACCTGCAATCAGAATAACACCGGGAGACACCCAGGAACACTGTGAAAAGAGGGTTCAGTCCTGAGTGGTGTAACAGACGGAAGAGACTAGGAGTTTGGCGAAGCCCACACTGTAGAGTAAACATGCCACTCTCTGTGTCCTGTGTGCTTTTGGAGAGGAGACAGGAGGACATTGACTGTGAGAGGTACAATTTTTCAGAAAGGCCCAGAAAACTGAAAGTAGGGTGTTAAAAGAATGATGAAGAAACCGATCTAGTTCAAGCACAAGGTGGCATGACATTGACCCCAAGGGTGTCAAGATTAGAAAGACCCAGAACGTCAAGTGTGGATTGTAGTTTTCAAGTAGTGGAAACCTGGGAGCCATGGTAAAATTTTGTAAAAATGTCAATTATTGAGGGTAATTACAAACAGTAAAATTCACCCATTTTAATCTATAGTTAGGGATTTTGACAAATGTCTTGTACTCTCCACCAAGATCAAGGTTAACCAGTTTCATTACCCCAGAAAATCCTTTAATCTCTTGTTGTCACGTTCTCTCCCTGAGTCCTTGTGGTGTTTCTCTTTCCAGAATCATGCATAAATGGTGTTGTGGGCTTTATAGTGTGGCTTCATTCACTGAGCACCACACATTTGAGATTCATCTATGTAGTTGCTCATATCAGTAGTTTATTTTCTTTTGTTTCTGTGTAGTATTGTGTTTCCCTACAGATTATTTATACATTTACAAATTGAAGGATTTTTTACTTTGCATATAGTTTTTGGCAGTGTATTTGTTGGTCTATTTTGTTTTGTTTTTCTACCAACGCTTGAATCCAGATGTGCTTAACCACTGAGCAACATTCCCAGACCCCTCCAACCCCCCACGTCCCACACCCTTATGTTTTCTTTTTGAAAAAAATTTAAAATTCTGAGAAAGGTCTTACTATGTTGCTTAAGGCCTTGTTAAGTTATTAACTTACTAAGTTTCTGAGACTTTGAACTTGCCACCCTCTTGCCTTTGCCTCCCAAGCCACTGAAACTACAGGCACAGGCCACTGTGCCCAGCCAGTTTGGGGCAGATACAAATAAAGATGCTACAATATCCATTGGTGCACAGACATGCGGACATAAGTTTACATTTCTGTTGGATAAATTGTTAAGGGTGGCATTGCTGAGTCATAAGGTAAACATATGTGGGACTTTTTGGGAAAAACAACTGTACCGTTTCTACTTTCTACCAGCAATAAATGAGAATTCCAGTTGCTCCACAACCTCACTAGCTTTTGACAGTGTCATTTGTTACTATTCTTTCTTGTTTTCAAATTGTAGCCTGTCTAATAAATGAGTAATGGTATCTCACTAGGGCTCCAGTCTGTATTTTCCTAATGACTAATGATGTTCAGCATATTTTCATGTCTTCTCAACCATGGGTATATTGCTGGTGAACTCTTTGCTCCAATCTTTTGCCCATTTTTTTTAAAGTGTTGTTTTCTTATTGGGTTTCAGGAGTTCTGTATACTGGATTCAGATCTACGTTTTGCAAATCTTTTCTTGCAATTTATGGCTTGTCATTTCATTTTCTTTATAGCATCTTCCAAAGAGCAGGAGTCCTTAGTGTTGCTGTTTTTCCAGCACTGGGGATTGAGACTGGGTGCTGGACCACTGTGATTCTTCCCCAGCATTTGTTGTTGTTCATTCTTAATGGAACCTCATGTCCTGTGTGAGGAACATTTTCATTGCTTTCTTTCCCATATGTGTGTCTGTATTGCTTTTTCTTTGAGCTTTGACTAGGAATGATAGGAGTGGGCATCTCTGCCATGGGATTCCTTTTGTATGGCAATCACTTGACTAAAGGCTCTTTCAGGAAGACTGGTGGGCAGCATCAGTGAGAAAGGGGAAGCTGAAGACCCCAATACAGCTGAACAGACAGGGGAGCCTGTCTGCTCATCACCTCCCATCCTTTTAGTCACCAGCCCACCACTGCCATATGTGGTTTCCTCCCACCTGTGACTCCTGTGCTTGGCCCTTATTCCTTAGCCCTATTGTCTGCCTGTCTTCTCCTCTCTCCAGCTTCTAGTATCACCATTGAATTTTCCTGGCAGATTTTACCCTTCCCCCATCCTCTGTTTCTTCCAGCCCCAGGTTAGGCCATACACCATTGCCCTTCCTCATCTGCTCAGAGTGAGGCCCTCCAAGTCCAGGGCCCCCAAGGCTCAAGGATCCTAAATGCAGTCTGCACTCTGGGATTCTTTAGACAGGTCTCCTTTCCATTACCTGCAGCACCCATTTCAGGCATTGATCCCATGCTCCAACTTTTACTCCCACCATACTCCATTCCCTGACGGCTACTCCTTCTGGAATCACTTGTTTGGTGGTTGGTGGCAAAGACTCTAGCAAAGACCACATAAGTTCAAATCCCAGCTGTAGAACTGACCATCAGGGAGACCTTGGGTATGCTACTTAGCCCCTAGTCACTCAATTTCCCTAACTGTAAAACAGGGAATTGTGGATTAATTCATGAGCTGTGAGCTGGGTTGCCTACATGGTTCCCATGATACCCTCTCTCTGCTCTACCCTGGCCACTCCCCATGGTGCTCAGGGCCTTGTGTTGCAGCTGCCCTCACCACTGAAAGTAGGCTGGCCATGCTGTTTGCAGGGTGCTTTCCATCCCCAGTGCAGTGACTGGGTTTTATTTTTTTGCTACTTGGTAATGAACCCTGGGGCAATTTACCACTGAGCTACATCCCCAGTCCCTGCTACTTTTTATTGTAAATCAGGGTGTCGCTAATTTGCTGAGGCTGGTCTCAAACCTGCCTCAGAGTCACAAGTCACTGGGATTACAGGTGTGTGCCACCATGCCTGGTTGGACAGAAGCATTTTTGAGGCCCTGAAATATTTCTGATGGGGGTGCATCCTAGTGGTAGAGTGTGTGCTTAGCATGTGCAAGGCCCTGAATTCTTCAATCCCCAGCACAGATTGAGTAGACCTCTGAATCAATGAGTGAAGCTACAAACATAAGAATTAACATTTGGGAATAGAAGGAAAGAGAGAAAGGAACGGAGAGAGGCCTGGTGCCCTGATCCCCCAGGATAAGGGGAAGAAGAAGAGGCAGCAGGAAGTTGGTCAGAAGATGGGGCAAGAAGATGCTGCTGCTAGATTTTGTCCTGTGGAGTGTGAGGGTGTTTGAAACACACAATTGGAGCAGGAGCCCCAGGAGTGGAGCCAGTGGGAGAGGCTGGTCTGGGTACCTCATAGCTGTTGGATTCCAGTTGTGTGTGATAGGGTTCCTTGTGGGGAGAGGAAGGTATTCAAATTTACTGCTCAGTTCTTAGAAATTTATTAATTTTTATTCCTTAAGCATTTTGGTCTTAGGACTTTATGTTTAGGTTAGTTGCTATGATGGTATGAAGGTTAGTATGTCTTGGCCACTTTGGAAGATTGCTGTACTGAAGGGGGATATTACCAGGCAATTGGATCAGGGCGTTTGGTAATAGCTAGGTATTTAGGAGCCCTATAGACAGCCTCAAAACAATCACCTATTTGCATTTAGACAATTACAGGTAATTGGGATGAAAGTTGGGGGGAAGGGGAAGGAAGGTGCTCTTAAAAAGAAAGAGTGAGAGAGAGAGATAGAATAGAGGAGAACAGAAAGAACTATAAAACTTGAAAAGGGAAAGAAAGAAGGAAGGAAAAGGGGAGAAAAAAAACTAACAAAATAGAATTTTTTTAAAAAATGAAGTCTTAGAGATCCATTTTCTTCTCTTCCAGTAGGCAGAGCTGTGCCCTCCAAGCCGAGCTTCTGCCCTCTATGTGCTGGCAGCAATCCCTGTAAGGCAGCTCCTGGGATTCTCTCAATCCTGTTAGTACAGTGCCTTTTCTCTTCACCAGCCCCTCCCCTCATTACTCCTGCCAGTCAGCCCAGCCCTCTCACCAGAGGTGCTCTCCAAGGATCTGGTTACACTTGCAGCCCCACTGCATGCCCTATTTCCCCCGAACGACTGAGCACTCTCTCTGCCATTCATCCAAGCCCCAGTGCTGTGGAGCGGTGATCTGGGAACTGACAGTTTAATTTTTCCGGACCCCTTTGGTGGGCACGCCCCCGGGAACTGGTGGCTAAGACCTTGGGTGTTGCCGCTGGTGGTAAGGGGAGTTGGGGATCGAGAATCCCCTCTGCTTCCCTCGGCCCCTACAGATGTGTCCATGCCACTAGCGGTAGGGGGAGTTGGGTGTTGGGAGTCTCCTCTGCTTCCCTCTGCCCCTACAGTCACGCCCACCCCACTGGCGGTAGGGGGAGTTGGGGATGGGGGTCTTCTCCGTTTCCCTCGGCCCCCACAGTCACGCCCATGGGGCCCTGAGTAGAGTTTTCCCGGCTGTATGTATCTGGTGGGGGTGGGGGTGGGAGACACACACCTGCTAAAGCCAATTCCACTGGGAAGGAATCCATCAGCTGAATTCTGGTGACATCACCTCTCTGCTATGTCGGGCCCCAGGCTCCTTACCGGAGTGTCTGAAGGGAGGGGTGGGTCTGGCCTGTCTCTGGTCTGACCCAGTCTCGGTTGGTTTCGGTTCCAGGTTCGCTATTTCATGAAGGCTTGGTTAGAGACCTCTTCATAGGGTCCCTGCGCCCCCGCCTGTAGAACTGCCCCAGAGGCTGGTCCCTGCACAGCAGCGGTGGGTGGCGGGTCTGGACCTCCATGCCACGTGGCAGAGATTCACTCATCTGGGGCAAACTTCACCTCCAATAATCCTACAAATTCACCAACAGGTCTCACTTCAGCGGAATTTTGCTAAAAGTTTCTCAGCAGGTAGAATCTGAACGTATTAATGCGACTCTCTGACCCTGTTATTGAGGAGGTACTGAAAGCGCTGCCTCCCTGCCCGCCGCCATGTTGGGTCCCTTAAGCATTTTGTATACCTTATGTACAACCAATATTTCCTATGCATGATATATATCTAATCAAACATTCTTTCTCTAAATTTAAAAATTCTGCAACTTTTTAATACTCTGACATTAATTCATTTCTTCTGGTACTAGGGATTGAACCCAGGGGTGCTTTACCACCAAAGCTGCACCCTAATCCTTAGTATATTTTGTTTTGAGATAGAGTGTCACTAAATTGTTGAGGGCCTTGCTAAGTTGTTGAGGCTGGCCTTGAACTTGCGATCCTTCAGCCTCAGAATCCCAGGTCTCTGGGATTCTGTTTGCACCACTGCACCTGGTGGTATATTCATTTCTTAAGTGCTGTGAACACCATAAAGGAGGCAGAACTTCATAGAGGACAATGATTCATATTGCTTTTTGGACATATTCCAGAGCTGTTCTGATGTGGAATCATCTTTCCTTCAGTGGAGAAGAGTGTTGGATAGAGGTGCTGCTGGGCCACCTGCCATTATAACAGAGTATTTGCTACCTAGAGCTCATGAAGTTGGATTGAAACTCCACCTTGTCTGGAAGGAGGAGGGGTCGAGGGTGATGGATGAAATCAGGGAAAAGACAAAGTAGAATAAGGGAGAGGAGAAGACAATATCCAGGGAAGGACATGACCTTTGAGCTTGACCTTTCCTGCTTTGTGTACTGAAGGTCTTCAGCTCATATTTGCCTGGAAATTTTGATTTTTGATTAGGGAAATATGTCTGGGCATCCCCTTCTGCTACTAGTCTCCCAGATAGTTAAATTCAATGCAGTAGATTTTTAGAAAAAATTGAGATAAAAGAGTAAATTGGGAGCAGGGTGGTGACACCATCTTTGGATCAGTTGAGTAAAACAGCACTAGAAAGATTTTAAAAGATACCTGGAAGGATGGGGTAAGAGGACAGGTGTGGCCAATGGAGACAGAGCAAGGATCCTGCAAAGGGAAGCACAAGGGGATGAGGAGTCCTGAGAAGGCAGGAGAGGTGGGTGCTGGGCCACCACTGTCTGGGGAGAGCTGCTCACAAGTGGGTCGAAGGAGGTCACTCTTCCTTGGAGCCTGGGAAGGCAGGAGGCCCTGGTCACTCTTGGAGCCTTGCCATGTTGAGCCCTGGCTTAACTGACCAACTTAGCGAGGGTCACTGGGAGATGGCCTTGCCCAGTCCTGCTGATTCTGAGATGCTCTTCCTTTCCTCATCTCCCTCCAGCATGATAACCCATATGATTCGGGCTGCACAAGAAACTGTTTCATTATTATCTGCGCACCCTTGGGACCCAAGTGAGTTGGTAAACCAAGGGCTCAAGTGGGGCTGATGGTATGGTATGACACTGGGTCTATTTCCCTGGTCCCTGTCCCCATCTCCCAGGCCTTAACACCTCCTGTTCCTTTGCTTTGGGCTTTTCTCCAGGGCACTCTGGGAGTTTCTGGGAATTTCATTCTTCCTTGGTGTTAAAATTCTTGCCCAAAGAAATGTGGTGGAGGGGAATGGCAGCCTGGATAAGGCTCCTGGATGAGAGCCCTGGGCTCTGTGCTTTCCCAGCTGAGGGGTGAGAGTGGTCAGTGAGACCAGACCAAGGTGGGTAGTGACTCCTTGCATTTGGCCTGTTGCTTCCCAGGTACATGTCAGAGGCTCTGTGCCTTCAGGTGGAGCAGGGCACCACCTGGGGGCCAACATTATATCTTAAAAGATTTCCTTGGGCCCAAGTCTGCAACTCAGGCCTTCCCAAGGTGTGGCAAGTCTGCACCCTTACAGAAGGTAAGGAGTATCAGCTGAGCTTTGAAACATGGGAGTCTGTGGTTGCACATGTTTTGGGGGAAGCCCCCGATGTCAAGCTGGCCCTTAAGCTGAAGCCCTTGGAGCCTAAGGAGTGGGATTATGGACCTGGAGGATATGGGGTCCAGGTCACAGGGCTTCAGAGCACACCCAGTTGTCCCTGGATAGACAAAGAGAAAAGGCTGCACTGCTAACTAGCTGGTTGTCCTGGGACAGTCCCTTACCCTCCTCAGCCACTAATGAGGTCTGAGATTAGTCCAGTAGTTTCTAATGTTTTAAAGTAAATTCTTTTTTTTTTAATTGGAAATTTTTACTCAGTCCCATATGAATCAGATGGGGTGGAGTATTAGGAGTGCAGTGAGGTGGGTAACACCCAGTGCCCCCCAAGGGCCCTTGCAATGACTTGTGGTGCCAGCCTTCTTCTTTTTCCTGCCTTCAGAAGATGAGGGACTTGACTGTGAGCAGTGGGTTGGAAGTTAGGGAGAGCTCCCATGTCCTGACTCTGTGTTTATCTTCCCATCAGGCCAGTGCTGCAACATCCCACCCAGTGATGCCAGGATGTGAGCCCTACATCAAGGTCTCTTGGGCCTGAGCCCTCACTGAATCCCCTGTTGGGGCTGCCATGGCCCCTACAGTTATCTAATCCTTATAAAATATATTTTTTGTTGGTTTTTATCACTTCTCTCTGTCTGTTTGTTCTATGTTTGGAGAAGCAAGTTTCCTGTGGGTGAGGGGAGACTATGAGGGGCTGGACAGAGCCCTCCTGGAAGGCAAGATCTTTGCTCTCTGGAGACCCAAGCTCAGGAATCAACACTGTCTGGCTTTTTGACCTTGGGAAGACACTTAGCATTTCTCTCATCCTTAAAATATGGCAACAGTAATAATCACAGTGACTAAACTGTCTGGCTTCCTGGCAAGGGCTGGAGATGAGAGGAGAGAAAACTGACCAACCTGTAAAATACCAGTTCACCACAAATTACTACTCCACAAAATAGAAATGGAACTTATTTATTAGTAGTTCTAATTGTGTGTGCACATGTGTGTACTCTTTAGGAGTGTGTGTGTGTGTGTGTGTGTGTGTGTGTGTGTGTGTGTGTGTTTGAGAGAGAGAGAGAGAGAGAGAGAGAGAGAGAGAGAGAGAGAGAGAGAGATTGTGTGTGGTACTGGGGATCAAATCAAACCCAGGGCTTTATGCATGGTAGGCAAGTGCTTCACCACTGAGTTACATCCCCAGCCCTTTTTCATTTTCAGACATGCTCTCACTAACTTGGCCAGGCTGGACTCCAACTTGTGGTCTCCTGTCTCATCCTCCCCCATAGGCTCCCAAGTTACAGGAGTTACCTGCCATGACTCTCTTAGGGTTTTCTATATACAAGATCTTGCCACCTGCAAACAGATAGTTTTTCTTCTTTCTTTCTCACCTGGATATTAATATTTTTCTTGCCTAATTTCTGTGGCTATAACTTTTAATAAATATAATGAAATATTTTTCATAAATGTCCTTTATAAGGTTGAGGAAGTTACCTTTCATTTGTGTGTGTGTGTGTGTGTGTGTCTTTTTTAATTATGGAAAGTATTAGATTTTGTCAAATGCTTTTTCTGTACCAAATGATCATGTATGATATTTTTCCTCCACTATTAATGTGGTGTACTACATAATTGACAATTTCTTCAAGTTTTTGTGTTTAATAATAGCTTGACAGATCAGATCCAAGACACAAAGATACTATGTTCAAGAAACTGGGGGAAAATTACTCTATAAACTATCTACATAGTATGTGATAAGAATGGGCATTATAATATAAAACTTTTCAACACATAGTAGTTAGCTGCAGGAAAACATTTTTAGCTGAGGAAAATGGTATTCCAAATTTCAGTGTAAACTACTAGCAAACTTCAACTCCTTTGTATGGAAACTCTCTTATTTCTGTTTTCAAACTCTTTCACCCCAGCATGAGTTATAATGTCTGGAGCGCTTTTTTTCCCAATCACAAGTGAGATTACCAATATTGTTGATTCTTACAATGATCTGATAAGACACCATCTGACATGTATCTTTTTTTAATTTATTTTATTTTTTTTTCTGACATATATCTTTCATTCATTGCAAGAGCACCACCAAGGTGATCCTGCATGATGTTGAAGCCAGTCTTGGCCATCTCCCCAGTTCCCTGTTTGGTGATGATGTCTCAGACTATCACCCATATAACAATTTTTTGGGGGAAGGATATACTAGAGATTTAACCAGGAGATGATTTATCACAGATTTGTCCCCAGTCCTATTTATTTTTTATTGAGTCCGGGTCTAATTAAGTTGCTGAGGACCTGACTAAGTTGCTGAGCCTGGCCTCCAAATTATGATCTTCCTGTCTCAGCCTCCAGAGTTGCTGGAATTATAGACCTGTGCTACCATGCCCAGCTATACTCTATTTCTTCCACCAGAAACACTTTGTTCTGAGCTATAAAACCTGCTACTCTGTTTATATCCTTTAAGGGTTTCTCTGGGGATCCAGTTTTCTCTAGAAAATATTTCCAGATGGGCAAAGGGTCCTCCCTTTCCTCCCGCTTCCCTGTGTGTGAGTCCATATGTGGGCCTCAGGAAGAGCATTCTGGGTCATTCTGGCTGTCTGCAGCTCTCATCTATACACTGTTTGTCTTCTCTTCCACAAAAAGCCCAACATCCTTTCAACAATCTCCTGACTTACTCTTAGAGTGTTTATTTATATGGTTGATTTATTATATGTAAGATTGTATGGGTTTTAAATTTTGAATGTGTGACTGTTAGTCCACAGGTTATTGGGGTGGGGTCCTATGTATTTTTGCAGGTACAACTCAGACATGGGAACTTAAGTGAATAGTACATGAAAGGAAGTTAAACTTGTGTGGGCATTTGAGCATACACTATATACAGTATTCCATATATTGGCTGCTTCTGCTCAGGATTGATATTTGGAGTGGATGGAGCAAAAGAGCAGATGAGATTGGTTCTCTATTCAACAATGAATTACCTGAGTATTGATTAGTGCTGGTGTTTTTAAAACAAGTTGTAGATATAAATTATAAATTAGTACTCTTTGTGGTTCGATGGGCAAATAATGTTTTATACTTTGAGACAACAAACTCTACACTTTGCACTGAAAGTAAATAATACTGAGTGCTGAACCATGCCCCTGTGTGGGATCTACAATAAAAATGGAAGGATTGAAAAAAACATGATGCAGTGCTCTAAGAAAGCCATCATGCCAGGCGCCTGGCACATGTGTATAATCCCAGTGGCTCTGGAGGCTGAGGCAGGAGGATCTCAAGTTCAACAACAACCTCAGCAATTTAGTGAGGCCCTAAACAACTCAGTGAAACCCTATCTCTAAATAAAATATAAAAAAGAGCTGGGGATGTGGCTCAGTGGTTAAGCACCTCTGGGTTCAATCCTCAGTACCAAAAAAAAAAAAAAAAAAAGATGCGACATAGATTTTAAGTTTTAATTTTTCTTTCTAATAAAGCAAATTTTTCTTGGGTAGGAAGAGACATGTCTCTAACTGTACAGCAGCATATAAGTTCATTAAGATAAATTTCTCTTAAGACACACTCTCTGATAGATAGGCTCTGCTTTATGCTATGCTTTTCTCTCCTCCTCCTCTTCCTGTTCTCTTTCTCTGAACTCCCCTCATGCCTGACAGCAGCAGCAAGTGCCACTCCAGGTCCTCTTCCTGGGTCATCCAACTTTCTCCCTGGGGAAAATTTTGTAGGGTGGCTTTTATTGAGTGGAGTTGTTTAAAATGTTAAGGTGGAGGGTTAGGAAAAGGATACATTATGAAGAAAATGAGGACAGGTGCTAACAAAATGAGGCAGTGGTGAAGCATAAATGAATGCAAACTTCAGACAGAGAAGGAAATTCTCTGACTTTAAGGATCTGGGCTCTTGACACCACCCCACCCACTTCCCTGCCCTCCCATCCTGATGGGAACTGCAGGAGGAGCTGTGCCAGGAAGGCCAGTGAGCACCTTGGGCACTGATGGTAGCAGTTCTCTGCTCTGAACTGCCACGGAGTGTGGAACCTGATGGAGGTGACATGGTTAACTGGGTATCTTGGTGTTTCCATTTCTTCTGTAAAACGGGGAGATCATTTCTCCCTCATAGTTAGTTGGGAGCTTGAAGAGTTACCAGGGATGTGAAGCACTTGAAACAGTGCCTGGTATGCAGTACACATGGGGAAGGAACCTGCCAAAGGAGACCTTTGTTTCCTCAGGGGCCAAGAAAAACACTGACAAGACAAGAATGGCATTCAGAATAACAAGCAGACCCATCAGCAAGACAACTGTGTCTCAAGAGCACTGACGCAGGAGCAATGGAGAAAAGCAAGAGTCTGAACTTTCTGAGACCTGTTTTATATGTCAGCTTTTTTATTGGTTTGAAATTCTGCACAAATTAGGTCCTGAGAATTTTAAATGGGTTTTAACATAACTCCTTTAAAATACATTGACACTCTATAATCCTTTTTATAAACTAAATATCCGGGCTTATGTTTGTCTATTTGTTCATTTGGCTGTTCCCTGCCTTTATTCCTTCACACCAATGAACAGAATTGTGCACTCCTGCTTAACTCTGACCAAACACATAAACTAGTTTATGTAGCTGAGGATCTTGTCACCGAATTGACAGAGTAGGTCTTAAGTTGCCAACAGACAGATGGCAACATAACCCAATTTTTCCCTTTGCCCAGCATTCACACAAAATTGCAATTTAGTCTTTGGGCTAACATTGATCAAGAATTAATTCTCTGTAGTTGTAGTGTGTGTGTGTGTGTGTGTGTGTGTGTGTGTGTGAAAACTCCCTCATCTTTGCCTATGAACTCAGCCAGTCATGGCTAGTCACACTCATCAAACACTCAAAGACAGCTATTGAGTAAAATTTTATCTTCTCTAGAGGAGCCAAGCAAATTGGAAGACATCAAATTTGAATTAATAAATGGTATAACAACTGGATACAGAACTTTTCCACACTTAAAATGTGGTTTATAAATTTGATCTTCAGGTTGGTTGCTCCCTTCTTAGACAGATAGGATAAGTAATTACTACTAAATAGTAGTCATTCACACTTCCCAGTATCAATGGATTTACTGAGAAAAATTCATGGAGTTGAAATTACAAGTTTTCCAGTCAACTCTGAGTGATTTGTGACAGCAGTTTGGCTCCTGGACTGGTTTTAACAGGAACAAATTGCTTTAGTCAGGAATATATCACCACAAGAAGGCAGGGAAAAATAGAATGTAGAAACTGATAGAACATAAATAATTTACAGATAATTTAATCTTTCTTCTCTTGGCCATCCCTGGACAAGAACCAAGAATCATCCTACTATGGGATTTAAAAAGCAAAAGTAAAAGTCATAGTGACCGATTTTTACTGTAGCTTCTTAGAGGAACTTTATCAGTTATGTTCAAAACTTAAACTCATCAGTTTTATGGGGTATTTTGAATCTTGTACTGATTATTTAGTTAGAACAGTTGTCCTGTTTCCTAATACAGATGAGACTGTGTATTCAGACTAGAATAAGAGACCTAAATTTGAGTGCATTTACATAGAGGAGCTAGAGATACATTTAAATACGCACGTTTCATTACACTTCCCTAAAAAGGAGAAATCTGGAGTCACATTAGATAATTAAATGACATAGGTTTTTTTGATAGTCATATAATATCCCCCAATTTTAATCCACTAGTCATGCTTTTGGATTATATCACCTACTTATCTGGGATTTGGGGATTTACTTTTGTTTTGCCAAGTATCAAGTTAAGGATAGAACTGTGGATCCCTCTACTGGTGTTTTCTTAAAATTGCAGGTCTTCACTAATTAATTGTTCATGGAATTCACATAGTGAGTTGCCACCAGAATTGGGGGGCGGGGGAGGGATACTGGAAACTATATAGGATAAATAGTAAGGGTAAATATTGTTTGGTAAAACTGTTTCAGATGTAGCTATGAATGCACAATCAAGATCATCTACTAGTTAGAAGCACTCAGTAAGTACTCAGGTAGAGCTATAGTCGTCAGGATGGAGAGAGGGCTGTGTATATGCAGAATTGTACCCTGCCTTATTTAAAATGCTGATAATTTTTACTATTAACTTCAATTAAAAATACTGTATTTGAGAGTGCCAGGGATCCCAACAGCCAGCAGCAAGACCCGGGAGATCCAGGCCAACTGATTTGCGTGGCCTGCCCTGAGGCTACAGAAGGCGTGGCGCCTCAGTGAAGCCATTAATTAGCAAGCAGGGAGGTTAGGGACTGCCATTAGGTGGAATCCCGCCAGCCAAGCCCACACGGACCCTTGGGCCGAGCATGGGATCTCAGAAGGGGAAGGAAGCAGTACAGTCCCATCCCCCACAGCGGACACTCCACCGAGGCAGTCAGCGGCCACCATCCGGTAAAGCTGAAGGATACACCGCCACTCTCCTTCAGAGTGCAACATCAAAACAGGTTTGTGTCATTCAGCTCACCCCCCAGACAGCGGGAATTCGCATAAAATCTCTCCTAGGCTTGCCCGGAGAGGGAGTATCAAGCTGAGCCTCCATAAAGGCTAGGGGGAAACTAGAGACACCTGACCTCCAACCCCTCCTCCCAGTAGCAGCCAAAACGAAACCTGGCTAGTCAGCGCTGGGGGAGGGGCAAGCAGAAAAAATCAAAGTGATAGAGTGCCAGGGATCCCAACAGCCTACAGCAGGACCCGGGAGATCCAGGCCAACTGATTCGAGTGGCCTGCCCCGCGGCTACAGAAGACGTGGCGCCTCAGAGAAGCCATTAATTAGCAAGCAGGGAGGTTAGGGCCTGCCATTAGGAGGAATCCCGCCAGCCAAGCCCACACGGACCCTTGGGCCGAGTACGGGATTTCAGAAGGGGAAGGAAGCAGTACAGTCCCGTCCCATCCCCCACAGCGGTCACTCCATCCAGGCAGTCAGTGGCCACCATCCGGGAAAGCTGAAGGATACACCACCACTCTCCAACAGCTTGCAACATCAAAACAGCCAGCAGCAGGACCCCGGAGATCCAGGCCAACTGATTCGCGCGGCCAGCCCCACGGCTACAGAAGGCGTGGCGCCTCAGAGAAGCCATTAATTAGCAAGCAGGGAGGTTAGGGACTGCCATTAGGTGGAATCCCGCCAGCCAAGCCCACCGCCCATGCCCGGAACAGGCCCAGCGACCTGCCAGCATGGTAGTCACGACACCCCAATTGGAATAGGGGCAGAGCTGAGCCGCCTTCCACTCCCGGAACAGGCCCAGAGAGCCGCCAGTGTGGTAGACACGTCACCCCAATTGGAGTAGGGGCACAGCCGCTGCCCGCACCTGCAAGGGAGACTTTTCAACTATACAAGAGCAACATAAATAAATAGGGGGTAAATTTCAAAAACACAACAGTTGCACCAAGCAGAAAGAAACGCGAGCAGTATGAAAAGACAAGGAAAGAAAGGACCACAAGCAATGCAGGTCAACTCAACTTTAGAAGAGGTAACAGCTGCAACAGATGGAATATCAGATAAAGAGTTCAGGATATATATGCTTCAGATGATCTGGAGTCTCAAGGAAGACATGAGACAGCAAAATCAGACAATGAAAGATCACATTGACAAACAAATCCAGGAAGTAAAAGATCAATTTCACAGGGAGATAGAGGTAATAAAAAACAAACAAATAGAAATTCTAGAAATGCAGGAAACAATAAACCAACTTAAAACTCAATTGAGAATACTACCAGCAGAGTAGATCACTTAGAAGAGAGAACATCAGACAATGAAGACAAAGTATTTCAACTGGAAAAGAACATAGACAGCTCAGCAAGTCTGCTAAGAAACCATGAGCAGAACATCCAAGAATTATGGGATAATATCAAAAGACCAAATTTAAGAGTCATTGGGATACAGGAAGGCACAGAGCTCCATTCCAAAGGAATAAACAGTCTATTCAGTGAAATAATACGAGAAAACATCCCAGAATTGAAGAATGAGACAGAATCCCAAATCCTAGAAGCCTACAGGACGCCGAATGTGCAAAATCATAAGAGATCCACACCTAGACACATTATAATGAAGATGTCCAACATACAGAATAAGGAGAGAATTTTAAAAGCTGCAAGAGAAAGAAAGCAGATTACATTTAGGGGTAAACCAATCAGGATAACAGCTGATCTCTCAACACAGACTCTGAAAGCTAGAAGATCCTGGAATAACATATTTCAAACACTGAAAGACAATGGGCTCCAACCAAGAATCGTGTATCCAGCGAAATTAAGCTTCAGGTTAGAAGATGAAATTAAAACCTTCCACGATAAACAAAAGTTAAAAGAATTCGCAGCTAGAAAACCATCTCTTCAAAAAATCCTTGGCAAAACATTACAGGAAGAGGAAATGGAAAATAACATTGAAAACCAACAATGGGAGGTAGGACAGTAAAGGGGGGAAAGTAGTCAAAGAGGATAACAAATCAGGTATAGTGACATCAATAAACAAATATGGCTAGAAGAACAAACCATATCTCAATAATAACCCTAAATGTTAATGGCTTAAACTCACCAATTAAGAGACACAGGCTAGTAGAATGGATCAAAAAACAAGACCCAACAATATGCTGTCTACAGGAGACGCATTTGATAGGAAAAGATATACATAGACTGAAGGTGAAAGGTTGGGAAAAATCATATCAATCATATGGACCACGGAAACAAGCAGGAGTGTCCATACTCATATCTAATAAAATAGATTTCAATCCAAAGCTAATCAAAAGGGATATAGAAGGACACTTCATACTGCTCAAGGGAACCATACACCAACAAGACATAACAATCATAAATATATATGCCCCAAATAATGGTGCAGCTGTGTTCATCAAGCAAACTCTTCTCAAGTTCAAGAGTCTAATAGACCACCATACAATAATCATGGGAGACTTCAACACACCTCTCTCACCACTGGACAGATCTTCCAAACAAAAGTTAAATAAGGAAACTATAGAACTCAATAACACAATTAACAACCTAGACTTAATTGACATATATAGACTATACCACCCAACATCAAGTAGCTACACTTTTTTCTCAGCAGCACATGGAACCTTCTCAAAAATAGACCATATACTATGTCACAGGGCAACTCTTAGACAATACAAAGGGGTAGAGATAATACCATGCATCTTATCTGATCATAATGGAATGAAACTGAAAATCAATGATAAAAGAAGAAAGGAAAAATCAAGCATCACCTGGAGAATGAACAATAGGTTGCTGAGTGATCAATGGGTTTTAGAAGACATCAAGGAGGAAATTAAAAAATTCCTAGAGTTAAATGAAAACACAGACACAACATATCGGAATCTATGGGACACATTGAAAGCAGTTCTAAGAGGAAAATTCATTGCTTGGAGTTCATTCCTCAAAAAAAAGAAAAAACCAACAAATAAATGATCTCATACTTCATCTCAAAATCCTAGAAAAAGAAGAGCAAAACAACAGAAAAAGAAGTAGAAGGCAAGAAATAATTAAAATCAGAGCTGAAATTAATGAAATTGAAACAAAAGAAACAATTGAAAAAATTGACAAAACTAAAAGCTGGTTCTTTGAAAAAATAAATAAAATTGACAGACCCTTAGCCATGCTAACGAAGAGAAGAAGAGAGAGAACCCAAATTACTAGCATACGGGATGAAAAAGGCAATATCACAACAGACACTTCAGAAATACAGAAGATAATAAGAAATTACTTTGAATCCTTATACTCCAATAAAATAGAAGATAGTGAAGGCATAGATAAATTCCTTGAGTCCTATGATCTGCCCAGATTGAGCCAGGAGGATATAGACAACCTAAACAGACCAATAACAATAGAGGAAATAGAAGAAACCATCAAAAGACT
This sequence comes from Urocitellus parryii, assembly GCF_045843805.1. NCBI lineage: Eukaryota > Metazoa > Chordata > Mammalia > Rodentia > Sciuridae > Urocitellus > Urocitellus parryii. The sequence goes on from NC_135532.1 coordinate 186,503,020, forward strand.
ACCAACTAAGAAAAGCCCAGGACCGGATGGGTATACAGCAGAGTTTTACAAAACCTTTAAAGAGGAACTAACACCAATACTTTTCAAGCTATTTCAGGAAATAGAAAAAGAGGGAGAACTTCCAAATTCATTCTACGAGGCCAACATCACCCTGATTCCGAAACCAGACAAACACACTTCAAAGAAGGAAAACTACAGACCAATATCTCTAATGAACCTTGACGCAAAAATCCTCAATAAAATTCTGGCGAATCGGATTCAAATACATATCAAAAAAATTATACATCATGATCAAGTAGGATTCATCCCTGGGATGCAAGGCTGGTTTAATATACGGAAATCAATAAATGTTATTCACCACATCAATAGACTTAAAAATAAGAACCATATGATCATCTCGATAGATGCAGAAAAAGCATTCGACAAAGTACAGCATCCCTTTATGTTCAAAACGCTAGAAAAATTAGGGATAACAAGATCATACCTCAACATTGTGAAAGCAATCTATGATAAGCCACAGGCCAGCATCATTCTGAATGGAGAAAAATTGAAGGCATTCCCTCTAAGATCTGGTACAAGACAGGGATGCCCTCTCTCACCACTTCTGTTCAACATAGTCCTCGAAACACTGGCCAGAGCAATTAGACAGACAAAAGAAATTAAAGGCATAAAAATAGGAAAAGAAGAACTTAAATTATCACTATTTGCAGATGATATGATTCTATACCTAGCAGACCCAAAAGGGTCTACAAAGAAGCTATTAGAGCTAATAAATGAATTCAGCAAAGTGGCAGGATATAAGATCAACACGCATAAATCAAAGGCATTCCTGTATATCAGTGACAAATCCTCTGAAACAGAAATGAGGACAACTACTCCATTCACAATATCCCCCCCAAAAATAAAATACTTGGGAATCAACCTAACAAAAGAGGTGAAAGATTTATACAATGAAAATTACAGAACCCTAAAGAAAGATATAGAAGAAGACCTTAGAAGATGGAAAAATATACCCTGCTCATGGATAGGCAGAACCAACATCATCAAGATGGCGATATTACCAAAAGTTCTCTATAAGTTTAATGCAATGCCAATCAAAATCCCAGCAGCATTTCTTGTAGAAATAGATAAAAGAATCATGAAATTCATATGGAATAATAAAAGACCCAGAATAGCAAAAACAATGCTAAGCAGGAAGTGTGAATCAGGCGGTATAGCGATACCAGACTTCAAACTATACTACAGAGCAATAGTAACAAAAACAGCATGGTACTGGTACCAAAACAGGCGGGTGGACCAATGGTACAGAATAGAGGACACAGTAACCAACCCACAAAACTACAACTATCTTATATTTGATAAAGGGTCTAAAAGCATGCAATGGAGGAAGGATAGCATCTTCAACAAATGGTGCTGGGAAAACTGGAAATCCATTTGCATCAAAATGAATCTGAATCCCTTTCTCTCGCCATGCACAAAAGTTAACTCAAAATGGATCAAGGAGCTTGATATTAAATCAGAGACACGGCATCTGATAGAAGAAAAAGTAGGGTATGATCTACATACTGTGGGATCGGGCTCCAAATTCTTCAATAGGACACCCATAGCGCAAAAGTTAACAACTAGAATCAATAAATGGGACTTACTCAAACTAAAAAGTTTTTTCTCAGCAAAAGAAACAATAAGAGAGATAAACAGGGAGCCTACATCCTGGGAACAAATCTTTACTCCACACACTTCAGATAGAGCCCTAATAACCAGAATATACAAAGAACTCAAAAAATTAGACAATAAGATAACAAATAACCCAATCAATAAATGGGCCAAGGACCTGAACAGACACTTCTCAGAGGAGGACATACAATCAATCAATAAGTACATGAAAAAATGCTCACCATCGCTAGCAGTCAGAGAAATGCAAATCAAAACTACCCTAAGATACCATCTCACCCCAGTAAGAGTGGCAGCCATTAGAAAGTCAAACAACAATAAGTGCTGGAGAGGATGCGGGGAAAAGGGCACTCTTGTTCATTGCTGGTGGGACTGCAAATTGGTGCAGCCAATTTGGAAAGCAGTATGGAGATTTCTTGGAAAGCTGGGAATGGAACCACCATTTGACCCAGCTATTCCCCTTCTCGGTCTATTCCCTAAAGACCTAATAAGAGCATGCTACAGGGACACTGCTACATTGATGTTCATAGCAGCACAATTCACGATAGCAAGATTGTGGAATCAGCCTAGATGCCCTTCAATAGATGAATGGATAAAAAAATGTGGCATTTATACACAATGGAGTATTACTCTGCATTAAGAAATGACAAAATCATAGAATTTGGAGGGAAATGGATGGCATTAGAGCAGATTATGCTAAGTGAAGCTAGTCAATCTTTAAAAAATAAATACCAAATGACCCCTTTGATATAAGGGGAGTAAACAAGGACAGGGTAGGGACGAAAGTTTGAGAAGAAGATTTTCATTAAACAGGGATGAGAGGTGGGAGGGAAAGGGAGTGAGAAGGGAAACCGCATGGAAATGGAAGGTGATCCTCAGGGTTATACAAAATGACATATAAGAGGAAAGGAGGGGTAAGACAAGATAATACAAATCGAAGAAATGATTTACAGTAGAAGGGGTAGAGAGAGAAAAGGGGAGGGGAGGGGAGGGGAGGGGGGATAGTAGAGAATAGGACAGACAGCAGAATACATCAGACACTAGAAAGGCAATTTGTCAATCAATGGAAGGGTAACTGATGTGATACAGCAATCTGTATACAGGGTAAAATTGGGAGTTCATAACCCACTTGAATCAAACTGTGAAATATGATGTATTAAGAACTATGTAATGTTTTGAACGACCAACAATAAAAAAATACTGTATTTAAAGAATACATTGAGAATTATGTTCTTTCATGCTTTTTTTAAAAAATAGTTTTCTTAAAACTTTTTTTTTTAGCTGTCAATGGATCTTTATTTTATTCATTTATACGTGGTGCTAAGAATCAAACCCAGTGCCTCACACGTGCTAGGCAAGCACTCTACCACTGAGCTACAAGTGCTTTGCTTGCCTCCTCCAGTCCTGTATCCAAACAGCATGTTTTGCAGAAAGAATGAGGGCACAGAGAATGCATGGGAGCACACATGGGGATGAGGAGGAGATGAGTGTGCCATGTCTTCTCCCTTCTCTAGGAAGCAGGAGGTGGAGTGATTAGAGCCAGGGGCCAGGCCTGGGCAGGGGAGAGTTAGTGTGGCTACTGAAGGGGCTGGGAGAGAAAGAAAACCACCTTCTTGGTTTCTATGAAAATTCTAATAAAATTGAAGAAAACCAAAGATTGTTGTTATTTAATCTAAATGTAAGCGTCTTCACTCTTGCGCGCATGTATTTAGCAGACAGCGCATGTAATTTTGGCAAACTCTGTTCTGTCTATGAACTTCTTTACAAAGAAAATGAAAAGATCTTACCTGCTAACAATCCTGCATTTCATGTATATAACACTCTGGGAAGGGTATGTTTTGCTTGCTGTGATGTTGAAGGTTTTCATAATGAAGCTTTGGTAATTTTTCAGTTTTCTCACAATGTGCAGAAGTATTGAATTAAAATTTTGACTTTACAGAAATGTGCATCTCCTTAGATGTGCATCTGTAAAATGGCCATCATTGTTTCTGGTCAAATATCAAGAGGAACAACAAACACCTGGGCTCCCCAAACAAACCTGTAGGTATTAGGTGAATGGGCACTGCTTGGGGGTTAGAAATTTCAAACATCTGAAGGCAAAATGTCTGCTCTTCCAACTACTCCATGCTCAAACACTTTCTGAGAAGATATTTAGCTTGATGTCATCACATTAAACTGGTTTGTGAAGAGCAGAGGTATAAGCCAAAGCAAATTTTATATTTGGTTGTCTTTAGCTTTACCGCTACATGAAAGGAAAGAAGGATGTGCTAAGGGTTGAAGGGAGTTTTGAGAAATAATATTGGAAAAGAAAACAGGAAGAATATAAAATATATTATTGGGTCATGAGGGACAGAAAGAAGCACGTTATTTTTAATGAACAAAGGTAACTCTTCAACTGATCCAATTGTATTTATGTTCTCTTTTTCTTTTCTTTTATATTTTTAATGGTGCTAGGGATTAAACCCAGGGCCTTGTGCATGCAAGGCAAGCATGCTACCAACTGAGCTATAACCCCACCTGCTGTGTTCCCCTTTTTTAAATGCCTTCACCTTCAGAATATATTATTATGGTCAGTAACATTTAAATATCCTATTGCATACACAGAGTTAAAATTAATTACTGTATCAGAGAATAGAAATATCCTAAGAATGCTATATTATTCTCACACATATTGATTGCTACTATGAATTACTACTAATTGCCACTGTTTATCTTGTTGTTCTTTTGCTTAAATAATAACATTTTGCAACAGAAAAGCAAATAATATAGAGTAATAAATAATTTCAAATAAACCTCTATTTTTATCTTTTTATATTAAAGTAGTAATGTTTATATTATGTTATGTTACTTTTGTCTTATATCACTGTGGCCTGGGTTGATTTTCTAAGAAACCGGTCACCCTAACTAACTTTCTAACACTGGCCAAGCTTGAGCATGTTAGGGAATTCACAGGAAGCACTCAGTTAAAACAATTGCAACTTTTTGATAAGTTTGAGTTTTCCAGGCAAATCAAGCAGGAAAAGTCATTTTGTTCAGTAAAGGGGCTTAGCATTTTCAAATACACAAATGAAAGAGAGTGGCTGGCAAACTGTATTATGGCTCTTTGAACTAATTGGCAGTCATTCTGTTTTATATATATAACAGTTGAGGCAGAAAGGCCATGAATTTGGACTGGTTCTCTTTCTATCATATATCTATTTATCTACAATCTACTTATAACATGTTTTCAAAATGTGTGTGTGAACTTCTTATGTTGGGCCTTTAAAAAGAATGGTAAAACTTTCTTTAAAGAACCATGTAAAAAGTGTACATTATAAAGTTATTGGATTATAAAGAGTTCAATTCAAAATAAATACACAGTGCACAATGCGTTTCTTTAAAAAATATATACTCAGATTCACACATTCAAGAGGTCTATGTAAGTAAGATCTCTCCACATAGTGATGTGTATGTACATACAGACAAACATATTTTGTCAAAGGTTACATATAAATAAGACTTGGGCCCTGATGGTACAAATCATTTATTCAAGGAATGAGTTGGAGAAAGAGGAATGAGTCCAAGCCTGGGTGCCCTCTTGTTACCCCTCCAAAGCACCCCTCTACTTGGAGAGGAAGGAAGGAAGGAAATAGAAAAAAGCTGATATGACATTGAAGGGATTGTTGAAAGCAAATCTGATGAAGGCTCAGAAGAAAAGAGGAGAACTGCAGAGAAGGAGTGGTCTTAGAGAATACTTAAGGAATCATGAGAAAATCTGGGCAGTAGACACCTCTGAGGAGGTCTCAGGAATATGTTATTGGAAACATGGACAGGTGATCCTTGTTATAGAGTGGCAATATTATACATCATGTTTGTATCTTAGTGTTTGGTGGAAGGTAGAACTGAGAGCCATAAAGTTAGATATTTGGTTGAGAAAATTGCTAAGCAAAGTGTTGAAGGAATGGTCTGGCTCCTTTTATTGGCTAATAGTAAAATGCCATGAGAAAAATGACTTAAGGGCAGAATTGTTAAACAAAAAGGAAGCAGAACTTAAAGAAATGGAAATTCCCAGCCTCTCCACAAGGCGGAAAATGGAACCTTAAGGGTGTGGCCAAGTGACCATTTGATAGGGAGCTTTGTTTGATGTGAATCACAGATTGACTCAGATATCCTAGGTGGGAAACTGCTGCTTGAACTGAAGGGGAAGGAGAGGGGAAGGAATGAAGGCAGTCAGTGGTCAGCTTTGGATTTTACAGGAATGAACCATAGAGCTATTTGATGAAGAATGTACACTATTATTCAGGACAAAGAAAAAATAGTCTTCAAGGCAATTCAGAGACCCTCAGGGCTGCCTCCACAGTCTCAAATAGAGGGATCACACTGCCTTGCTTTCGACAGGCAATTTGAATTCTGTCCAAAGCTGTGGGCTACTATTCTGAGCTTAAGAAGCAAAACCTCATACACAGGACATTTTCACCATTTTTTCCCCTTTGGTAAAATCAGTCTCTTAAGGTGTGGTCCTATAGTTTCTGTTTCCTTTGGAGACCAATTTTCAGTACTCCTGTTGGTAATCAGGCCAGGTTGGATGTGAGACATCTCCTTTATCCAAATGTGAAAATTAGGTCATTTCCTGGGCCTGGCAGCAGAAGAAAATGAGGCACTTGTTGAGCATCCAGCTCCCAGAGCCTCTAGTGTCCAGCAGTTTCCAACCCTGCTTCTGGAGGAAACATAACTCAGGTGCCCAGGCCAGAGAAAAGTCATGTTTTTTCTTTAGAAACATCTCCTTGTGAACTTCTGATGGGCAGAAAAACTGTCTCTCACCACATGGTTCTGCCAAATCTATTGCTGGCATCATTTGGCCAAATGAACAAGGGTCTTTGTTTTTGCCTTATGCCAAGACCCTAGAGAGTTCAGACTTAGAGGCATGACTGACCTCTCCTGTCACTATAAATGTCCAAATGTGATAACCTACTGGAAAAAAAATGACCCTTGTGCACATATTTCTCTACTCTGTGAGCCAAAGGAATCTCTGGAGGGTAAGGAGGACAGCTAATGGTTGTTAGATGCTTAACATTTGCAGAAGGGGTGAATTGAAAATGCCTCCCTTGTGCAGTCAAAGAAACTCAATGGAGCACAGAAACAACAGTAGGTAGAATCCTTACAGGTTTATAAAGGCTTCATAAGCAAACAAAGGGAACCCAGCCATTTCCTGAGGAACCACTCCAGGTAATGCCCCTCTCTCAATGGGTAGAGTTTGGTAAGAGAGGGGAGAGGAATGCTCAGGAGGAATGAATGTGGGAGAGTAGAGTTTGGCTCATTCTGAAGTGTGTCACTGGGGCTTTTTCAGAGCACCTTTTCATCCATTAGTCACCACAGGATACCCCAAAATGGGATTGGGTTAGGAGCTGAGGGAGGAACCTTTTAGTTTCACTGGGAAGTGACCCTAGCCAGAATCTCGCATTTGTCCCAACTGAAAGATACGGAAAATGACAGCCCCCAAGACAATGTGACCTGGGAGGAAAGAGGGAGGTGTTGTAGAGAGATTGCAATAAATTACTAAATGGATCTTAAAGCATCTTCAATCATCAACTGGCTGTCTGGATCTACCAGTGCTGGGTGAAAAGCCACATTGCAATTCTATACCCTTTGACCCCCTTTAGGGGTTTGAGTATACTTTTTATACTATAAATATACCAGGCAGTACATTAATCATAAGTGGCTGTAGCTATGATTCAAAATCATAAACAAACATTATGATATCTAAAAGCATAAGTAGAAGGGGACCCTGGTTGGGTACAAGTGAAAAATGGTTACTAATGTCTAGACAAGCATTCTCTGAGAGGATAGATTGTCCACGAAAAATGGGAACCCAAAGGAGAACAATTTGACATTGCATAAGAACAGAAATATTTGTGTTTCTAAGCAAGGTGTGCTACAGGATCAAGAAGCAGAGGTAGAGTTTTCTCATGGGAGAAGCACTTCTTTCATGGCATGGTGTCTCAGGGTAAAATGGAGTCTGTTTGGTCACAGCCCATATGGCCTGGCCCATAACTTTGGAAGAAGGCAAAACGTTCATCCCTTCCAAGTGACAATGGGTCTTGAAGAGAGGAGGTGGATATGTGACACCACTCTGGACTGCCACAGTCTGGCTGGGCACAATTCACAAGCCACTTGTCAAGCAGGAAGGAACTTTATTTTTAGCACCCAGCCAAATCACGGGAGCTCGCCAGGAATTCCCCGAAAGCCCAACCGCCACCTCCAGCACTTCCAGCAAGCACACTCAACTGGAACGCTTAGGTCATTTTCAATTTTCCCGCTCTTGAGGCAGATTGGCTGGGTCGCGTGGGCGGGGCCAAAAGAGTCCCCCATTGAGCAGCTCCGTGGTCTGAAAGGGCGGGGAAACAGCCCAATGAGCATCACGCAGAGTAGCCAATCAGCTGAGCAGGTGGAGCCCGGCCCTGGTATCTTGCCTCCTCAAGAATGATTTGCTCCTGGCTATGCCGCTTGCGGACCAGGCCGGCTCTCGCCTCTGCCCGCGCCCGGAGGAGGCTTCGTGGGCAGCGTGGATCCCCGGCCCGCTTGCAGGCGGCACCCAGGACCAGACAAGAGGTAAGGGAGGTGGAGACGGGGTGGGCCACCGCAAGGGAAGGCGGGGACCCGGAGGATGACAGGAGCGCCGCGGCCGCCACCAGGGTTCGCAGCCCTCAACACTGGTCTTTCATCCTTTCCTATTGCTGATGAGTCCTGGAAGGAGAAAAACAAATAGTGAAGCTCTGAGTTAACAATAGGCCTCAGAGGAATAAGCCAGATATGAATCCTTTCCCAGTGACAGTACAGTGATCCCCTGGGGGAAAAGATCAACTCTGGGCCTTCCTCCCTTGCCCAATAAAAACAAATTTCAAATTTTATCAATCTCTTTTCTGAATGCCCAAAGTGACACATTCTGTTGAAAAGATAAGTCATTTGTCAGTGTAACATACAAAAATCCCACATTCCTTCTGTAACTGAGGTTCCATTTTCTACTCAGAAATTGGGCTTCTCTGATGCCTGACTCTGCTACTGAATAAAAGGCAGAGCTAATCCATGAAGTCTGTGCCTGCCCCAGTAATTTGTGCTTTACTTAAAGTGGCAAACCGTTTGATTATTTTTGCTTACACCAGCCCTTTGTTCAGCTCCACAAAAGCAGATGGGATTAGAGACACTGTATACTCATACCAGACACGCTACAAGCCTGGGTACAATGATGAGAAATGGCTTTGTCATAAGCCTACATGTCTGACAGGACAGGTGGTTAGGAGCCATGAATCCTGTCATGAATCCTGTCACCTGAGTCTGGTAGAACTGTGGCTTGCAATAACTGCATTTAATTAGCTGACATGTGCCCATTATTGTCTTCCAGAAAGAAAGAAAGGTGCATCTCTGAAAGAAGTGGGGTGAGGAGGAGCTTATCCTGGTGAAAATCTCTGCAGGGGGCCGATCTGGAACCAGAAAATCAGGATCAAGTCCTGTTCCTCCCAGTGTTGAAGATCAAACCCCAAGAAACATTAAGGCAAGAGTAAAAAGTTTTATTTAACGGATAGAACACCCCCCCCCCACACACACACACACACACACACGGGGGTGGGGGGGAGAGAGAGAGAGAGAGAGATTGAGTTCTCTGGAGAGGAGGGGATTCAGAGCTGGTATTCAAGGGAGTGGGAATGTCTTGCACCTTTAATAGATTTCAGATTTTTCTTTGTTGTCAAATCCCTCTACTCCCATCCTGCCTATGTGGCCAAAAGGTGGGAAGGGAGCCATCCAGCTGGTACACCCTAACTGTTTTACATATGTCAGGAAGGGAACAACTGAGTGGGTACTCATTAACAACTCCTTTCTGGGATAAACAATTCCCTGGATGCAGGTAAATTTGGCAACAGGATGGAGGAGGGGGATGTGTTCTGGAGATATTCACATTTCATTTCCTTTTTAAAGAGTCTCCATCCTTCTGACCCAATCCTTCTTTATCTACACTGACTGTCCTTTTGCCCTGGTCTCAATGCCACCATCCCTGATCTATCTTTCATCAATTTAATTTTCCTTGGCCAGGCACGGTGGTGGCACATCCCTCTAAACCCACAGGCTTGGGAGGCTGAGGCAGGAGGATTAGAAGTTGAAAGCCAGCTTCAGCAATGTTTTTAGACCCTGTCTCAAAATATAAAGGGCTGGAGATGTAGCTCAGTGCCCCTGGGTCCAATTACCATCCAGAAAAAGGGGGTCACTACATATGGGCTTTAGACAACTGTGCAGTTACTGCATCTCACCAGAGACTTTGCAGTTGGTGGCAGCAGTTCTAGAGTGAAATTGATGTCACCTGGATCACAGGTTTCTGTAATCATTGTGAGAGAGAAACCAGAAGTATATGGCCATTTTCAGCTCCAGTTCAGATGGGAAGATGATTTCTGTCCCTCACCAAGTCGTATCGTGGGAAGAATCTGCCAAACACAGAGTTTTAGGTGCTCCGTGGCCAATACAATGAGACATGTCAATATAAAAGAAACTCAATTATTTTCTCATAATATGCAGCTCATGGGGAGGCAGTTGAGGGACAGGACAGTGACACAACAATATCCCAAGGAGTGTCTGGGTAGCATGACTTGTTGCCTCAAGGGTGGCACTCTTGGTGGCACTCCCAAGGGGCAATCCAGTCATCAGGTCTAGCCTCAAGACAGAAGGAAGGGGGGCAGATCTCTGCACTTTTATTGGAAATGCAAAAGCTTCTCCAGAAATCCTCAATAGACATTTGCACACATCCTTTTCACCAGAATTGTGAAATTCTGAAATTGTGATAGTTTTCCACCCCAGAAATGAGGGAAACTAAGATATTTAGTTGGTAGATTGCTACCTCCTTCCCCAAACTGGAACTCTGTCTGAACAAAAAGGAAGAAGAAGAGATGGGATGAGCAATGAGCACTGCCTGCTTCAATTAGCCCTGGGACTGAAAGGGGGATAAGAATCAGCTGGCTCCTCTCCATGACATCTCCCCAGAGACTGTATTAGTCAGCTTCCTATTGCTCTAACAAAATAACCAGGCATGGGTATTCTGTAAAGAGATGAGGTTTATTTAGCTCAGAGTCCAACATTTGGCAGCCCCTGAACTTTGATGAGGGTCATCACAACGTGGTGAATGGCAACATGGTGGGAGGACTGCATAGCCAGAAACTGGGGAGGATGAGTCTTGTTCTTTTTAGAACAACCCCCTCTCATAGGAACTAATGGGGGCCCATGAGAAGTCCATTAATCCCTTCCAAGGGCCTCATCCCCAGTGGCAAAATTACCTCCCACTAGGTCCCACCTCTTGCAGGTTCTACCCCCTCAACACTGCCACACTGAGAACCAAGTCTCCAGCCTATGAACCTTGTGAGACAAACCACATCCCATCCTCACAAGCTGCAACAATGGAGTTTTCCAATGACTTGAAGTCCCCAACCCAACATCCAGTTGGATATGCTTGGTTCATACCCAGTCTTCCTGCCACGTTAAACGTGGTGCTGCTATTGAATGTTAGTGGCATGTTTTTTTGCCTTCCTGTGAGTCTCCAAGCAAGCTGTCATGTTGCTTACAAAGACATAGAAAGGAGATAATGCAGAAGCAGGGAAGTGGACAAGGCCAGGAGCCGGGAGAAGGATCTATAGTTAGAAGCACAGATGTTTAAAGTACCTGATGTATTTAGGAAACTGTGGGAGGCTGGTAATGCTAGTGACATTTGGTGGAGTCTCTGTGATCTGTCTCTTGCCTGGATATTTGGATCTGTCCTTAAGGTCTGTGAATCTGACCTCAGGTGAGCCAGGCCTCATGGGGAGCTCTGGGTTGCTCTAGACTAACTGAGTCTGGCTATGGTTTCATGTGCAGGTGGCTTGCCCTGAGTGGGGAGTGGGACTTTGCCCTGGTTACTGGCCTCTTCTTTCTGGTAACCTTCAGCAGCCTGGTGTCTCTGAACTTCTCTGACACTGGCATCTTACATTGAGGTGAGGCCTCAGACCACTGAGAAAAGGAGGTGGCATCCCAAGGGCTGATGCCTACAGGAATAATTTCTAAAATGCTATCCCCACCTATGGTTCAGGGTCCATTCTCCTCATGTCATCATTACTTAGGTTGTGGCATTTTGTTTTCCAAGTTACTGAGGTGTGTAAAAACAGAATCCTGGAGGGTTTCCAGTTGCTTTGGAAGGGAGGGATGGGCAGTCTGGACAGAGGGACCAGCAGGCTCTTCCAAACCACATTAGTCCTTCCACACTCACCTCTTCCAATTTCACACATGACTTCAAGCACTGATCACTATTCCAAAGGGAGAAGCTCCATACGCAGCTATTGTGGCTAGAAACCCCCTTCTCTTAGACTGCCAACCCATCAGAGTGGTCAGCTTGCTCAACAGGGGCTAGGATTTCCCTGCCCACCTCTTTCCAATCCTTCTTGTGGCCCAGAAAAGCTATGGGGCTGCCTCTGGCAGCCACATGATGGAAGGGCCTCCTGCCACTGCCCAAACCTCTTCCCATGCCAGGCTACTTTGAGCAGGATCCTGAGGCAGCATACATCACTTGGATGTATCGAAGGTATTTCAGATACTCAGGTGCCCCCGTTGCTTCTTCCACCACCCACCCAGGATCTTCCACTGTGAATACTGTAATATTTGTGTGGAGCTGAGCACCCCTCTTCCCTGTCCCCTCACCAGTACATCACTGGGCACCTGGCCAGGACCAGGAACCTCACAGCATAAGGAGTGGGTATGAGACTATATTCCCACACTGCTTAAAAGTGGATCCCAGCCACTCTTGATCACTTACATTTCTTATTGCCTCTGTGTCTGCACTTGTCCTGAGAGGGTGGCCCTTTCACACAGGAACTGACATGCAGTGGGCATCATATCTGTGCTGAACCAGGTGGAGTCAGAGAGGGAAAGGCAGCGCCTGTCCCATCCCCTAGGTTGTTGATACTAGATACCTAGACCCTTAGGCCAGCTGCCCTCTTCTGGGGATCCTTTCCTGTCCTCATCTGGGTGTCCAAGTTGGAGGGTTTCCTGGGTTCTGAGTTCTCTTCTCTCAAAGCACACCTTTCACAGTTTTCCAAGTGCAGAAGCCTGGCTGGGGAAGAGTGTTCTTTATGTCCTTATCTTGTATCTGAGAAAACAGAGGCCCAGAGTTGTTGTATATGCTGCTCCAGGTGACACCAGGCAGGTCTAGTCTTTAAAGAACCTCACTCATGACTGGTGACCTGACGAGCCATGGCATCCTAACTGTGTTCTAACAGTAGAAATGCCAGGTTCTTCCTGAGATGGGAGCCCATATGTGGGGCCATGAACAGGCAGCCTAGAGGGTCAGGTTGGGCAAGGCCTGATCATTTGAGGGTGATGGAGGCCAAGCTAGATAGAACCTCAAGGTCTGCCTCCTCTTCCCAAAGGAGTCTGACCACCACTGTAGGTGGGTGAACAACTGCATGGGGCACGGTAACATCAGGCAGATCCTGCTGCTGCTTGGGTCTCTTTGTCTGTACCTGGGTGCCCTGCTGGTGACATGTGTCATCTTCCTTGTGCACCCCAGAGATATGCCATTGTCCTTGGACAAGGCCATGACTTGTCCATGTAGTCCCCAGGACGCACATTGGAAACAGCAGCAGTTTGTAGAGGGAGAGGCAGGAAGCCAAGGGGTGGGATAACAGAGGGTTGGACTGATGTGGGTGGGTCTAGAGAAAAAAGTCCCTTGGGAGGACTTGTCCATTACAAGTGGAAGGTGAGTGGAGTCAGGGAGCTAGGTGGGGTAGAATATATTGTGGAGTTGAGAATCTAGGTGGCCAGAGAGATCGGTAATGAAGGTAAGAAAGGGAGAGGTAGGAAGACAGTGTGGTGCAGTGAGGTTTCCGTTGGGTGTACTGGACTAACTGTCCAGTGCAGGGAGGTAGAATAGGTGGGTGGGGCCATATTAGGGAAGGGCCATGGAGGGCAGAGTCTCATCAAGGGGCGGAACCAGTGAGCAACTGTCCCCAGGGTTGGCTTCTTAGCTCTCACACAGCTTCCTAGGGGCTGTATCCTCCACAGCCACCCCGCTGCCATTCATTTTGGGGCTTTGATCCAGGCTGTAGCTGTGAGCAACACAGGTGCCCCAGAGGGACATATAAGTGGGGCCCAGGGCCTATGTCGGAATACCTGGCTGTGCAGAGTAAAGTTGCACTTCTGCCACCCACCACTTTCTATGCTTTCTCCACTTCCCTTGGCCTCATTAGTCCTTCCACACCTACCTCTTCAGATGCAGCGCAGACCTCTCATCCACTTGGAGCTCGCTGGTCCTTCTCTCTCCTGGGTGCATTGCTTCCAGAGCCTACTGTGTGCTAGGTGTGCTAGGTGTGGGGTATTTGAGTGATGGGTAGAGAGGCGAGTAAGTACATGGACCACTTGTGTTGAGGAGCAACCTGCAATCACAATAACACCAGAGACACCCAGGAACACTGTGAGCAGGGTTGGTCCTGAGTGGTGCAGCCAAGTGAAAGGAGCTGAGAGTGTGGCGAGGCTGCACTCCCTATCCTAGGTGTGATTGCGGAGAGGCAGAGGACAGGAGGGCATGGCCTGTGAGTGAAACACCAGTGCTAAAAGGCACAGAATCCCAAAAGTAGGATGTTAAAGGAATAATGAGGATATGGCTCTAATTGAAGCCCAAGGTGGCATGGGCAGTGAAGTTGACCCCCTGGGGATCAGGATTAAAAAGGTCCAGAAGTCAAGAGTGGAATTCAGTTTAGATGCAGTAAAAAGCTGGGAGCAATTGTAGAATTTTTTTTTAAGCTGTTACTTGAGGAATAATTTACACACAGTACAATTCACCCTTTTTCATCTATGGTTAAGGATTTTGACACATGGATACTGTCCTGCACTCTCCACCAGGATCAAGGTTAGCCGCATTACTCACAATAGCTAAACTGTGGAACCAATTTAGATGCCCTTCAGTAGACGAATGGACAAAAAAATGTGGCTTATACACAATTGAATATTACTCAGCAATGAAAGATAATAAAATCTTGGCATTTGAGTAAATAAATGGAGTTGGAGAAAATAATACTAAGTGAAGTAAGCCAATTAGCAAAAAACAAATGCCAAATGTTTTCTCTGATATAAGGTGTCTTATTTATAGTGGGATGGGGGTGGGGGAGCATGGGAAGAATAGACAAACTCTAGATAAGGCAGAGTAGTGGGATGGGAAGAGAGTAGGCGGGGGGTTAGCAATGATGGTGGAATGTGATAGACATCATTATCCAAAGTACATGTATGAAGACAAGAATTGGTGTGAACATACTTTATATACAACCAGAGGTATAAAAATTGTGCTCTATATGTGTAATATAATGTATTCTGCAGTAATTTATTTAAAAAATCCAAAAAAGGAAATAACAGAATAATGACTGCTAGGGTCCCAGGGGTGGTTGGGCTGTGGACTGTTAAGGTGCTGGTCACAGGAGACCAAATTACACTTAGATGGGAGGGTTGAGTTTAAAGGGTCTACTATCCAATATAATGACTACAGTTAACAACATACAACAGAATGACTACAGTTGGTAATGTTATATTACTTGAAAATGAGTCAGAAAGTCAATCTTAAGGGTTCTCATCACAAATAAGTAATGAAATAGTGTATATGTTCAATAGCTTGACTCAGCCATTCTTCAGTGAATATGTTTCAAGATATATTGTATGCCATAATCATGTACAAGTCATCATCATCATCGTCAACATCATCATTGTCATCATCAACAGGGATTGATCCCAGGGTTGCTTATCCATTGGGTCACAACCCCAACATATTTTATTTTTTATTTTGAGACAGAATTGTATCATAAAGCCTGCCCTGTTAATAAGGGAAACTGGGAGATTATTTAGTTGTGTAGATTGCTCACCTCTGCCACACTTTCTTGTTATTTGTTGTGTAGATTGCCCACCACCTCCACACCTTCTTGTTACCCAGTGATACTATTTCTTTCTCTCTCTTAACAGAAAGAGAAACAAATAGAGATAGGCTGAGCAACCAGCACTGCCTGGTTCAATTAGCACTGGGCCTGAGAGTGGATAACCATCACCAAACTTCTCCCCATGCCATCTCCCCAGGAACCATATTATATGGTCTCTGTATTAGCCTGCTTTCTCTGGCTCTAACAAATTACCCAAGAATGGGTACTTTATTAAGAGAGGAGGTTTATTTAGCTCAAGTCCAACATTTGGCAGTCCCTGTTACTAACCTTTGGTGAGAGTGCTCACAAAATGGTGAATGACATCACGGTGGGAGGACATGCAAGGGGTCGAGACTTCATCACCAGAAACTGGGGAGGATGAGTCTTGTTCTTTTTAGAACAAGCCTCTCTCACAGGAACTAATGGGGGCCCATGAGAATTTCATTACTCCCTTCCTAGGGCCTCATCCCCAGTGTCACAATTACTTCCCTCTAGTCCCCACCTCTTGCAGGTGCTACCAGCTCAACACTGCCACACCCAGGACTAAGCCTCCAGCCTATGATCCTTTGAGGGACAAACCACATCCCATCCTCACCAGCTCCAAGGAAGCCACCATTGTAAGTGCAGGATGTCCCAGTCTACATGTGTGTATGTGAGGGCAGAGGAGGGTTGCTCTCAGATGGCACTGGAAGCAGCCAGAGCCCCCATTCTGGAACCTCTCTGATGTCACACTTGTAGTCATGGTATTCTGGGTGCCAAGCCAGAAGAAGGAGCGGTTGGCTCTCATTTGTTTGAGAGCAGGCTCAGCATAAGTATCTCAAATGCTTTCTGGTCCCCACCTGCACCCCTAGCCAGATCCTGGCTTTTCTGGAGCCTTTGGGCTTGTTTGACTATGGCAGCACTGGTCTCTATAAGCCTAGTGTTCTTCACCTTTCCATGAGTCTCCATGCCAGCTGTCAAGTTTCTCACCACGAGACAGATGGGAAATAGACCGTGAGAGTGCAGAGGCAGGGAAGTGGAGGGAAGCCAGGAGGGGAAGAAGGATATTTAGTGAGAAGCATTGATATGGGAGTCTGGTAATCCTAGTAACCTTTGGTGGATGGAATGGGGTCTATCTCTAGCCTAGATATTTAGATCTGCCCTTAAGGTGTGTGATTCTGATCTCAGGTGTGCCGGGCCTCACAGGGGCTCTGGGTTGCCCCAGATTAAAACTGAGTCTAGCCCTGATTTCCGATGCCAAGCACTGGCCCAAGATGGAGAGTGGTTCTTTTCTGTGGCCGCAGGCCTTCTCTGCCTCCTCACTGTGTACAGCCTCATTTCTGTGAATGCTTCAGACTCAGGCATCTTACATAGAGGTAAGGCTCAGGCCTGTGGGAGAGGGAGGTGGCACCCCAAGGGCTGGTGCCTACAGGGGTCATTTCTAAAGAGCTGAGCCCCCCTGTGGCCTCAGGGTCCCTTCTTACCCTGTCATCATTACTTGGGCCCTGGCACTTCATTTCCCAAGCCACTGAATTGTGAAAAAACAGAATACTGGAGGTTTCCCAATTGCTTTAGAAGAGAGGCCTGCCTGGGCAGACTGGCACAAGAGGCCAACAGGCACTTCCAAAACCATGCAATTTCACATGACTCCAAGCACTGATCAGTATTCCAAAGGGGGGAGCTCCATGTAGATCTCTTGTGGCTGGAAAGTCCTTCTCTCTGACTGCCCGTTCATTTGAGTGGTCAGTTTGCTCAACAGGGACCAGGATTCCCCTGCCCACCTCCTCCCCATCTTCTTGCTGCCCAATGATACTATGGGTTGCCCTGAGCAGCAGAGTGATACAAGGGCCTCCTCCACTGCCCAAACCTCTTTCCCTGCCAGGCACCTTCGAGCAGGACCCTGAGGCTCCCTACGTGGCACGAGTGAATGGCAGGTTATACAAAATGCCGTGGTGTCCCACCTGTTATTTTCACTGCCTGCCCTGAACCTTCCACTGCAAAAGCTGTGACATCTGTGTGGAGGTGATTGCTACTCCTCCCTGTCCACTCACCAACCTATCTCCTGGCACCTGGCCAAGACCAGGAACCTCACATCATGAGTGGGCCAGGTGGGGGTATAAGACCATGTTCCCAGAGTGCTTCAAGTGGCTCTCAGCCACTGTTGGTCACTTATATATGTCGTCACCTCTGTGTCTGCACCTGCCCAGGGAGGCTGACCTTGTTTGCATAGGTGTTGATATGCAAAGGGCATCACAACTGTGCTGAGCCTTGTGGAGTCAGGGGGAGGAAAATCAGTGACTGTCCCCTCTTCTGGCTTGTTGATAGTAGATACCCAGCCCTTTAGCCTGACTACTGCCATGTCCTAGGGAATCTTAGCCGGTCTTGGTCTGGGTGTCCCATTGGGAGGGTTTCCTGGATTCTAAGTGCCTTTCTCTGATGTGCACACTGTGCTCAGGTTCACAAATGCAGATGCCTGGTTGGGCAAGGGTGCTTTTTCATCCTCATCCAATGTCTGAGAAAACAGAGGCCCAGAGATGTTCTATCCTGTTCCAAGTGATACCAGGCAGGTCTTGTCTCTAAAGACCTCACTCAGGACAGGTGAACTGATGAGCTATGGGGCTAACTGTGCTCTAACCATGGAAATGCCAGGTTCTCCCTGAGATTGGAACCTGTGTGTAGGGCCAAGAGCAGGTGGCCTAGAGGGCTGAATTGCTATATGCCTCAAGATTAATGGGTGATGGAGGCCAATCCACACAGATCCTCAGTCCTGCCTCCTCTCCCCTAGGAGTTCGACTACCATTGCAGGTGGGTGAATACCTTTGTGGAATACCGAAACATCCAGCTCTACCTGCTACCCCTCCTGTGCCTGTGCCTCTACCTGGGTGCTGTGCTGACCACCTGCATGGTTTTCATCATGCACAGGAAGCACATGGCATTCCTGGACTATACCATTACATATCCACACAGTCCTAAGGGCCCACCCTGAGAATAGCTGCTTGTGGTGAGGATGGAGGGGCAAACAGCCAAGGAGGGACAGAGGAGACCACTGTCAGGGCTTGAGGGAGAAGTCATGTGGGAGTACTTGTGAAGGAGATGTGGAAGACCAGTGGGGTCAGTGACATGGGCCGGGTAGGATGCCTGTGGAGGTAAGAATCTAGGGGAGCCACAGAATAGGGTAATAAAAGTTGAAAAGGGACATGTAGGTGGACAGTGTTGTGGAGTAAGGTTTTACTTGGGTGTAGCATCATTTGTTGAATAGGCTATCTTTTCTCCAGTGAATGTTTTTGGCACCCTTGTCTAGTATGTGATAACTGTATTTATGTGGGTTTGTCTCTGTGTCCTCTATTGTGTACCATTGATCTACAAGTTTATTCTTGTGCTAATACCATGCCATTTTAAGTACTAAAGCTCTATAGTATAGTTGAAAGTCTGGTATTGTAGTCCTCCTACTTCACTTTTCTTACTAAGGATTGCTTTATCTATTCTGTGTCTCTCATTTTTCCAAACAAATTTTATGATTGCTTTTTCTATTTCTATGAAGAATGTCATTGGGATTTTCATAGGAATTGCATTAAATCTGTATAACACTTTTTGGTAGTATGGCCATTTTGACAATATTAATTCTGCCTATACAGGAGCATGGGAGATCTTTCCATCTTCTGAGGTTTTCTTCAATTTCTTTCTTTGGTGTTTTGTAGTTTTCATTGTAGAGGTCTTTCACCTCTTGTTAGATTGATTCCCAGGTATTTTATTTTTTGAGGCTATTGTGAATGGAGTAGTTTTTCTAATTTCTCCTTCAGTGAACTCATTGTTGACATATAAGAATGCATTTGATTTATGGGTGTTGATTTGATATCCTGCTATGTGGCTGAATTCACTTATTAGTTCTAGAAGTTGTCTGTTGGAATTTTTTGGAACTTCTAGATATAGAATCATGTTATCAGCAAATAGTGATAGTTTGAGCTCTTTATTTTCTATTTGTATCCCTTTAATTTATATCTTTTGTTAATTGCTCTGGCTAGAGTTTCAAAGATGATGTTGAATAGAAGTGGTAAAAGAGAACATTCTTGTTCCAGTTTTTAGCAGGAATACTTTCAATTTTTCTCCATTTAGAATGATGCTGGTCTTGGGTTTAGCATATATAGCTTTTACAATGTTGAAGTGTATTCCTACTATCCCTGGGTTTTCTAGCATTTTGAACATGAAGGTGTGCTGTATATTGTCAAATCCTTTTTCCCATTGCATTTTTAGACAGTGATCCTGTGAAATAATATGCATTAAATGAATGATGGGATTCTAATTGGGTAATACCCATATAAGTGTATTACCCAATGCTGATAATCTCATTTGACAGTTGATCTAGATGTCTCCTCCACTAGACTGTTAATGATGAGAGACTAAACCTATTTTCAACTCACCATTTTAGTGAAACGGACCTAGCACCATGTCTGGACCTGGTGTTTTCTTCATATTTGTTCAACAGATAATGTTGCTTAATTTTGCCTTTAAAGGATTTCTTGAAAATTTTATCTACATTTTAGCAATAAATGTAAAATGATGAAAATATCAGTAGACCCAGGTTAAAGATGTAATCCTCCTGTGCCCCAGCTTTCTGATTCTTACCCATGGGATTTAAGGGTTAATCATCCAAGAAACTTTCACCAACTGGTTGAAATAATCTGGGGTAGGTGGGCTAAGGATTATGAAGATAAGCATGTGCTCTTAAGGAAAGAGTCAATTTCAGAGTGGCTGTATCCATGCTGATCACATATGCTCCTATGGTCACCCAACTGAGAGGAAAGGGGACCAAGGCAAAATCACACATCTCCAATGTTTTACATGAATGTCTTTTAAAAAGTATATCCTTGAAAGAGGGTCTCAGTGTATTGCTCAGACTTGCCTCCAACTCTTAAACTCAACGGATCCTCCTGCCTCAACTTCCAAAGTAGCTGGGACTACAGGTATGTGGACCTGCAAATCCAGGTTCTCACAACTATTTTTTGAGCTCACAAGCTCTGTAAGTCCAATACAACTCAAGCAATTTATTTATAAATAATTGTTTTTCTCTTGCACTTAATGATTTTTCAATTAAATTCAGCAGCATATATAGAACACTTACGAACTTAAGAACATGTTGGTTGTGCTCAGTACACAGGTGTTTTGTTCACCACTGACTGTTTACACTCTCACTGCTGGGATTGAACACACAGCCTCTTGCATGATAGGCAAGCACTCTGCCACTGAGCTACATCTCTGCGTGCGCACGCGCACGCGCACACACACACACACACACACAGAGTTTCTTTTTTCTTTTTTTCTTTTGGGGCTAAAATGGATCTCTACTCTTTGTTTTTACAATAGCTGTATAATCAATTAATCAATTAGTAATAGTATAATAATTGAAAACTAAGTTTACATATATAAGTGTATTACTCATAGGAAAAAAAAAACACCAAAGTGCTAAGCTTCACAGAACATTACTGAACTGTTGAATATTTTTTAACTTCTAGCAGCTATACATCCTCTCAAAAGTTATTAGTGTTAAGGAGAGATTACAACAAATCACTGAGCCAAGCTTAAAACAGGAGATGGAAACTTTATTCACCAGCCAGCATTCTGGATCCACCATCTGGTGGGCCAAAAGGTAGGCTGCAAGTCTACACAATTTGACCCCCTCCCAGGGTTTTAGTACACTCTTTTATAATCCAAAACCATATTAAGGCATAAGTGGCTGTTGCTGTGATCCAAAACCATAAACAAATATCATGAGATCTAAAATCATAAGCAGAAAAGGAAATGGGCAAAAATATCGCTAGGTGAGTACTATTTAAAGAATGGTTACTAACATCTACACAATCAATCCCAGACATTGTCCAAGAAAAAAATAGGAACCAAAGAGAGAGCATTTTTACATTGTATAAGAATTGCCATTTTGTGTTGCCAAATATACTATGCTCAGCAACTGTTGATGGGTACAGAGGTGGGCTTTCCGTGGGAAAAACATTTCTTACATGATGTGGAGTCTCAGGGCAAGATGGAGTCTGTTTGGTCATTGCCCAGATAGCCTGGCTCATAATATTAGGACCCAGAGTTAAATTTTGAAATCCCTAAATGGTCAATGGTAGATAAATGACTTAATGCACAGTTGCCAAACAGAACCAGATCTTCTTTGTCAGAGACAAGTGAGGATTTTTCATGTCTGTATTATGCTCAGGTCAGTGAGGATGGGTGGAAATTACTGATGCTTATCACCAAACTAGTCAAGTATGCATGTGTGTGTGTGCAGGGGATTACATAAATTATTTCTATGAAGCCACTCCCATACCTGTACTTTAGGTACAGAAATGTCTGATTAACTTTAAAAAGACAAAAGTAAAACAGAAATTAAAACACCAGTGTCTGATCTCAGTCAGTTCGGACCACACCTCTTTCCTGTCCTGTCACCACAGACAGTTCACCAGCTAGGTAATGAAGCTGCAAAGCAGACAGTCATGTTTTTAGCTGTGCCCTGCTGTTGTGCAGGGACTCTGACCCAGGAAACAGATTTAGGGTATAGGCTCAAGGTTATAAACATGAACTTGTGAGCATGTATGTTAGAACCTTTTACCTCCTTTGGGACTGTGGCCATTATTGGGTGTTGGCTGAGGTAGCCTCATGGGTTCTTCCAGAGTATTTCCCTAAAAATGACCTGGCTGGATTGGTGAACACAGGCTTTTAGCCTGCACGCATGGGCTTTGGACCTTAGCCCCAACTGTTTAACCTGAAATCTGCCTAGACCTCTAGTGTTAGTAACCTAACTGCGCCCTATTGGCTCTTGATACTTTCTCTCCTTACTCCCACCTTCTATCACTATATAACCTTGTCTCTTACACAATAAAGTTGAGATTTGCTGCGCCTTCATGGCAGACATAACTCCGGGCTCAGTGTGGTTTCTTCCCAATCTTGGGGTGGGGACTGGGCTGCAACCCTCACCCTGTTGCTCCGCCCCTTGGAGACGATAGGTTGGTCTTGCCTGTCACCCACATACCCTTGTCGCAGGGAACAACACATGTACCCCCAACCCCTTATGTAACCTGTTGGCAGTGTGACTACTTTGTTTGAAGTGCATATAAAAAGGGCCTATGAAAATGGTTGTGAGGAGGGGCTAAAATGGAACTGGCTAGGGGCTGAAGCTGAAGCTGGCTAATGGCTATGGCTGCCTCTGAATAAAGGATGACAATATTCCCACCATGTCTTACATCTTCTACCTACTAAATCCGTTTCCTGGGTCTGAGGCCCCGCATGAAAATTGGCATAGTTGGCAGGATGTTCCACAGATGAGAGATGCTTTAACCCTGGTGGACAGGAGGGACCTGTGGCTAATGAGCACCTTGTAGCACTCAGTTGCCATGGTCCTATTAGCACAAATTCCTGTGTAGAGTTGGGATATGGTGAATAGGTCCCTTGTGAGCATAGATAAGACTTCTGATTACCCTGCAGTGAATGTGGACCTGCTGGAGCAGACTGTGAACTCAGCAGTGGTGCCCAGGTGCAGCCCATGGCCAAGGACAAAGATGGCAGTGGTGGTACCAGTGAGACAGAGTAACAGACTGAGGAGCTGCATGCACAGATGCTGGGGCCATGGGGTAACTGTGTCTTACAACTCTGAGAGCAAACACTGATGCAGCTTTACCAGAGACTGCCAAGAAGAAGAAGTCACAAGAAAGGAAGAAGCCTTGAGAACCAGAGAATGGTTGCTGGAAGAGGATCTGCATACCTTGAAAATACCCCCTCAGCCTCCCCCATCATGCTGATGGAGTCCCAGTAAGAGGAGGAAGGTTAACTAATGCCTGCAAGCCCAGCCAGTGGTCGAGGAGAAAAATAAAACAGTGCAGCCGATGGCTCTGATGGGCAGCTGCCAGCAGGGCTGGCCCAGTAGTCAAGTTCACCTCATTCTACCAGTAGTACAGTTGGAGATGGTGGACTTGGGAAAATAATTTGGACAGAGGCCAAGAGAGCCCCTGGCCAATTTGTTGTTTTGTCTGTGAGATTTAAAGGTTTTGCTGGCCAAGAGGGGCAAGACACCCCATGTGCTACATGTTATGGATCCTGCACAAACTTCTGACTTAGATGTACTGGAGGCCAGCAGGGGCCAGGAGAGTACTGTATACTAGAAGCTGGCAGGCACCAGAGAACCCAAATGTTACAGGAGCCAGCCAGTGCCAAGAGAGCCCAAGTGTATTAGGAGCTGGCCTGAGCCAAAAAAGAGAGAGGTGCTAGGGCCTATTACCTATGTAGATGAACCAGAAACAAGCCCATACCTCAGAAGTAAGGCATCCATACTCTTCAGTGTTTGTTACACTAATGATTCCAGTAGTGCACAATTGCCCGTGTGGCTGGCAGTGGCTCTGAAGTCAGAAACAAGCACTGTTTGGTTTGATATAGGTATAAGACAAGGAAGCCAGTGAGCTGAACTAAATGGTGATAGCAAATGAAGCATTTCCCATAGTGATATGTCTGATAGTTGTGCTGTGTATTGGGGACAAGTTCTGTGTCAAGAGCCTTGGGAGGTAAGCCACCAAGAACAGGTAACTGTGGGGCATGTTATGGACCATTGCCCCCCATGACTAGCCCAGGGAATGATGAAGCAGATGCTTTGGATAGGGTGCAGTAATTAGAGTGGGTGCCTCCCACCAAAATGGTGGCTTAGTTGCACTGCTGCCTTCAAAATACAGGTATGAAGATGATGTGGAATGTAGTCAAAGAGTGGGGTTTGACTTTAATAAGAGATGCCCTGGTAGAGGCTTACCAGGCATGTGTGGTTTGGGCTCCAGAGTGTACACACCCACCATGCTTTAGATTTCCAGATTGCCAGGTAATGTGGAGACACATCATTTTATACAATTGTAGGTTGACAATCACCCTGTATTGTTTGCCTTGACAGCAGTGGATATGATCACAGGCTTGTTGTTTGCCTGACCCAGTGGTCAAACAACTCAATGCACTATGATTTCACCCTGTGTTGTCAGCCTTGTATAACCAGCACATCACAATAGAAAGTGACTAAGGTACACATTTTACAGGTCAGGATGTATAGTGATCGGCAATTCAGATTCAATGGAAGCTGTGTGTTCTATGTCACCCACAGGCTGCAGGCACGATAGAGAGATATAATGGGTAGCTTAAGCAAGGACTTAGGTTTGCAGCTAACACACCTTCCACAAAGGGTGTGGGCAGAGTGCCTATGATTAGCTGTAAAAGCTCTGAATATGGGTCCCCAGTGAGGAGGAACAGCTACTGTGGAAGCTTTGCTGTGTCACAGAGCAACACCAATATGCATCCAGGTGACAAAAAAGGATGCTGAACTTAAGACTGCGTTTAGGAAATGAGGTAATGTTCTTTTGCCTGCTCCCACTGGAATGCCTAGGGGGCAGACTGTGGATTTCACATGACTCTGGACAGAAAAATTCTCCCACCTTCACTGGGTAGCCCTGTTAACCCCACAGGGAATATGTTTGGAGTGTGATCTTTTTGTAATGCCATGGATAACTAATAAACCCCTTCCCCTGGATGACTTGGCCCAGGTACCACAGATGGGACACAAATTCTAAAGTGCACATTTGTTATTTCCGTTTGACCCATTTTGAGTTCCCTGGTGCTGGTGCACACTGAGCTTGCTGGGGTACAAGATGAAGCTGTACAAGTGTGATATCACCATAAGGGAAGCTGCCACAGGTAGCCACTGTGCTTTCCCAGGACTGAAAGCTGGCATGGATTTCCCCAAATGCATGTGATTTGCCTGTACTAATACTTATAACTGCTTTGTTCTTTCATCTGTAGGTGTGTCCTCACCAACACCATTGTGAACTGTACACACACCTATACCAGACATTCCTTCTGGGTATGCACTGAAATGCTTGTAAGCTTTGCTGAACAACCCTGTTGAATCAAGTTTATTCCTGAACAACTGAACACCGCTGGAAAGACTTTAATTGCCATCTCAGTATGGGATGAAATTGACAATTACTTTTAGTAATCATAAGGGATGGGGCTTGTCTTTAAGTTGTATATTATTGCAGCTCATGTTGTTATGAATACAGGGCTCTTCTCTCCTTGCAAAGGGATCATTGCAGAAGACTTCAGATGTGTAGATTATACAGTAAGGAATCCTAAAGAGGTAGATTTGGGGGCAAGCCAGAAATGACTATATTTAGGCTGCCTCACTGAGAATTCTGGTGGGCTATGTTATATAGCCAGAGCTAGGAATTGGCTCTTAAGGTTAGTCAAGGTCAGAAACACAGTAATTCACTATATAGACTCAAGGTCATAAACATGAACTTGGAAGCATCCCCTGCCCACCCCATGTAACCTGTTGGCAGTGTGCCTTGTTTGTTTCGACTGCATATAAAAAGAGCCTATGGAAATGGGTGTGAGGAAGGGCTAAAATGGAACTGGCTAGGGGCTGAAGCTGAAGGGACAGGGAGACTGGCTAATTGCTATGGCTGCCTCTGAATATTTCCATATTTCCACCATGCCTTGAATTTTCCTCTACTTACTGAACCCTGAATCTGAGCTTGCTGGGATATAGAACCAAGCTGTACAAGTTGATATCACTCAGGGAAGCTGCCACAGGTGACCACTGTGCTTTCCCAGGATGCAAACCTGGCAAGGAATTTCACAGTCTCTGTTCAACACCTGGTATAATTAAAACCAGGTCACCACACAAGTTTTTTCTCTATGTGAGCTTATACTAGGACCTTGATGTCTCTGAAATAGAATTAATACACACAAGTAAGAATTAAGGCCTGATGTATTCTATACTCTCTGTGAATACATGGCATGAAAAAAAGTTCCAGATGATATTTAAGGCAGAATTAAGCTCAAGAAAATCTTTCTCATTAAGATAAGATGGGAGGAAAGATTTCTAAAAGCCCGCTTTTCTGAAGATGAGAAGATTCAGACACCTGAGCCCTGGGTCAAACTCTTAGTGTGTGTGGCTTTGCTGACCTGGCTCATATTCCCTCTGAGGCACTGCATGGAGAGAAGGCCTTGAGGACAATTACTTGAGTAGGGTAAAAAGTTAAGATTGGAACTAAAGAATATGCATACCTTAATTATATATAATTGAGGCTAGGTTCATTTTTTTAACAATTGTCTTTTATTATAAACAAAGTTACAATGAAAAAACTTGAACATGTATTTTCAAGATATTGTGTGAGGGTGACTTTAGATGAATAGACTTGCTGAATAGAAGGAAGGGCACAGGTAGCTAGTAAAAGTCTCTCAAATCATAGCCGAAAATTTCTCACAAATTCATTCTAGAATACGTGCAAGTTTTCCACATCTTACATAACAATAATTATTTTTCTACTTGAATTACACAATTAGGCAAAAGTACAAGACTAGGGCCAAAAAACGTTTATTGTGTAAATTATCTGCATAATTGAAATCAATATTAAGATGCTTACAAGTCTTGATTGTATCCTTCTATGGCTCATTTTAGATATTTTAGATTTTTTTTTCATCCACACTGCTTTCATAATCTTTTTAAAAAAATGTAGTTCTAATAGGGACTATGCCCATTAAATTAAATTTAATCAGAAATTAAGCAAAACTTATAGACAAATAATATGCACATTAACTAAAATAAATTTGGTATATTATATAGATTAAACTTCAGAGTGAGATCAGAATAACAATGATTTTCCAAATTGTTTGAAGAAATATAAATTTAAGGCCCTTCTGGAAGAAGTTATCCTTGGATCCTTTATATAAAATGAATATACAATTTTTATATATTATGGTTTCAAATTTAATTTTACTTTAGTAATATTACTAAATTGTTTTATTCCTTTAAGCTCAGGTAGATGTTTGTAAGCTACTTGTTACACAATAAAAATGCTAGTATTTCTCAGAATTTAACAATATTTTTAAAAATATACAACAGGTATGGGCAGGAGAACTGAGCACAAAGATTATTGTAGGACAGATAAATCCTGCTTCAGGGACTAGCTTGAGGCTGGAGAAATAAAAAGAAAACAATTTTTAATAATATGACTTTCAATATAACAATTACGCACATCTTCATGAGAAAAGATATAAAAATTGTCAGATGCTTACTCAGATAATGAAAATTTTGGATATTAGACAAGTAAGAATGTTAGAAGCTATTCCATGTACAAAAGACAAAATATAAGGAAGGGTGCCAGTGGATGATAGAACTAAAGCTAGTATACTAAATGTATGTCTACACCATGCAAATGATTCTTAATGTGTAAGTCAGAGTTGTTATCTAGACTCAGAAAATGATAAAAATCTAATGCTTTCACCTACATAAATATCAACCAGATATGGTGGTGCAGGAGGTTAAGGCAGGAGAATCCCAAGTTCATGCCAGCCTTAGCAAATTAGCGAGGCCATAAGCAACTTACCAAGACTGTGTCTCAAAATAAAAAAAATAAATAAAAAGGACTGGGAATGTGGCTCAGTAGTTAAAATTCTGGTACAATTGGGTTCAATCTCTGGTACCAAAAGAAAAAAAAAAAAAACAATTCAGCAGAATGTTCCTTTAGCAACCTCAGATATTATGATAACCATAAACTGCTCCTGCAAGTTTCCAAGCTTTCCCTGGAGGGCAGTATTGTCCCCACAAAAACACTGACCTAGAGCCCCTCTGCAGAATTAACTGGATGTCTTTGCCTCTTTACCACCCTAGGCTAGCAGGAGCAGGAAAAAGGCCTAGAGACATTGTCTTGCCTCTTTTCAGCCAGTTTTGTCTTAGAGTGTTCTTGCACCTGAGGAGAAAGTCTGAGTTCAATTTCAGGATTCTAATTAGGTATATACTATAATAAAAACAAACACATTTCAACTGACCCTGGCTCTAGTACCTAAGAAGAAGAGTCATCACCTGCTCTAATTGTTTAAATAATCTACTCAAGAGCAATGAGTTGACTCTTTTATAACCTGCTAGAAAACTTTTATTTTTCCATCAATTATAGCCCAAATAAAAATAGGCTGTGTCAACACTGTGGTGTGCATGGTGTCCAGAGGAAAACAAGTAAATCATGTAACATTAGAAGATCATCTGTTAGAACAATATGACTTGGAAAACCAAAATGGAAATAGCATTCTGGAATTGTGTTTATCCAGTCTTTGAATGATTGGCATGCTGCTAGTCAAGTGAGTTCTTCATGGCTATGCATATAACTTTGAGGACCAGATAGTAGAAAGGCTTTCAAGCCAGTCAGTATTCCAGGCCATGAGACATTCTCTAGGCCTTTTTCCTGTTCTCCTGCAAGCCTAGGGTGGTAACTCAGAATACATGTCTTTGTCATGGGTGATGCACTTTTCACTGAGGACAACAAAAACCTTACAACTCTTGTAGACCCTGTTTGTAGAAAACTGAGTACTGGGACTGGGGCTGTAGTTCAGTGAAAGAGCATTGTCTCACACATGTGAGGTACTGGATTTAATCCTCAACACCACATGAAAATAAGGAAACAAAATAATAAAGATAAAAAAAGAAAGAAAACTTAAAAACAAGAAAGAAAACTGAGTACTTATTTGGTTCTGAAAACAACATACTGTTGATTGAACCTTGTTCATGTTTGCCTTGAGACTAAACATATGGCATGGAAAAGACACCTTGGAGCATAATTAGGTTCTAAAAAATCCTCTTAGAATTCCAAAGTAAAAAGCGAATTCTTTACTTTGGATTTTTGGCAGGAACCTTCACACTGTGCCATAATTAATGACCTGATTATGATTCCTGAAACATAATATAAATTTTATTAACATATGATGGTATCCCAGCTCTGAGCTTATCAAAATCTCAAAAACAAGGTATAAGGAAGAATCCCATTTGAAAGAATTAGAAACACATAGGATTTAGTACAAGTTTTGGTTCACTAGATATTTTTGAGTGAGTGAATATTTTCGCAAATGAATAAACACATGGACAGATAAATGATATATTACTATATAATTCTTTTTTTTAATTTTTATTGTTGGTTGTTCAAAACATTACATAGTTCTTGATATATCATATTTCACACTTTGATTCAAGTGGGTTATGAACTCCTATTTTTACCCCGTATACAGATTGCAGAATCACATGGGTTACACATCCATTGATTTTCCTATTGCCATACTAGTGTCAGTTGTATTCTGCTGCCTTTCCTATCCTCTACTATACCCCCTCCCCTCCCCTCCCCTCCCCTCCCCTCTTTTCTCTCTGCCCCATCTACTGTAATTCATTTCTCCCCCTTGTTTTTTTCCCTTTCCCCTCACTTCCTCTTGTATGTAATTTTGTAAAACCCCGAGGGTCTCCTTCCATTTCCATGCAATTTTCCTTCTCTCTCCCTTTCCCTCCCACCTCTCATCCCTGTTTAATGTTAATCTTCTTCTCATGCTCTTCGTCCCTACTCTGTTCTTAGTTACTCTCCTTATATCAAAGAAGACATTTGGCATTTGATTTTTAGGGATTGGCTAGCTTCACTTAGCATAATCTGCTCTAATGCCATGCATTTCCCTCCAAATTCTATGATTTTGTCATTTTTTAATGCAGAGTAATACTCCATTGTGTATAAATGCCACATTTTTTTTATCCATTCATCTATTGAAGGGCATCTAGGTTGGTTCCACAGTCTTGCTATTGTGAATTGTGCTGCTATGAACATCGATGTAGCAGTGTCCCTGTAGTATGCTCTTTTTAGGTCTTTAGGGAATAGAATGAGAAGGGGAATAGCTGGGTCAAATGGTGGTTCCATTCCCAGCTTTCCAAGAAATCTCCATACTGCTTTCCAAATTGGCTGCACCAATTTGCAGTCCCACCAGCAATGTACAAGTGTACCCTTTTTCCCACATCCTCGCCAGCACTTGTTGTTGTTTGACTTCCTAATGGCTGCCAACCTTACTGGAGTGAGATGGTATCTTAGGGTAGTTTTGATTTGCATTTCTCTGACTGCTAGACATGGTGAGCATTTTTTCATGTACTTGTTGATTGATTGTATGTCCTCCTCTGAGAAGTGTCTGTTCAGGTCCTTCGCCCATTTGTTGATTGGGTTATTTGTTTTCTTATTGTTTAATTTTTTGAGTTCTTTGTATACTCTGGATATTAGGGCTCTATCTGAAGTGTGAGGAGTAAAGATTTGTTCCCAGGATGTAGGCTCCCTATTTACCTCTCTTATTGTTTCTTTTGCTGAGAAAACACTTTTTAGTTTGAGTAAGTCCCATTTGTTGATTCTAGTTATTAACTCTTGTGCTATGGGTGTCCTACTGAGGAATTTGGAGCCCGACACCACAGTATGTAGATTGGAGCCAACTTTTTCTTCTATCAGACGCCATGTCTCTTATTTGATATCAAGCTCCTTGATCCATTTTGAGTTAACTTTTGTGCATGGCGAGAGAAAGGGATTCAGTTTCATTTTGTTGCATATGGATTTCCAGTTTTCCCAGCACCATTTGTTGAAGATGCTATCTTTCCTCCATTGTATGCTTTTAGCCCCTTTATCAAATATAAGATAGTTGTAATATTGTGGATTTGTTTCTGTGTCCTCTATTCTGTACCATTAATCCACCCGCCTGTTTTGGTACCAGTACCATGCTGTTTTTGTTACTATTGCTCTGTAGTATAGTTTGAAGTCTGGTATCACTATACCGCCTGATTCACACTTCCTGCTTAGAGTTGTTTTTGCTATTCTGGGTCTTTTATTTTTCCATATGAATTTCATGATTGCTTTATCTATTTCTACAAGAAATGCCTTTGGGATTTTGATTGGCATTGAATTAAACCTATAGAGAACTTTTGGTAATATCGCCATTTTGATGATGTTAGTTCTGCCTATCCATGAACAGGTTATATTTTTCCGTCTACTAAGATCTTCTTCTATTTCTCTCTTTAGGGTTCTGTAGTTTTCATTGTGTTATATTTTTCCGTCTACTAAGATCTTCTTCTATTTCTCTCTTTAGGGTTCTGTAGTTTTCATTGTGTAAGTCTTTCACCTCTTTTGTTAGGTTGATTCCCAAGTATTTTATTTTTTTGTGGGATATTGTGAATGGAGTGGTTGTCCTCATTTGCATTTCAGAGGATTTGTCACTGATATATAGGAATGACTTTGATTTATGTGTGTTGATTTTATATCCTCCCACTTTGCTGAATTCATTTATTAGCTCTAATAGTTTCTTTGTAGACCCTTTTGGGTCTGCTAGGTAAAGAATCATGTCATATGCAAATAGTGATAATTTAAGTTCTTCTTTTCCTATTTTTATGCTTTTAATTTCCTTCACCTGTCTAATTGCTCTGGCCAGTGTTTCGAGAACTATGTTGAACAGAAGTGGTGAGAGAGGGCATCCCTGTCTTGTTCCAGATTTTAGAGGGAATGCCTTCAATTTTTCTCCGTTCAGAATGATGCTAGCCTGAGGCTTAGCATAGACAGCTTTTACAATATTGAGGTATGTTCCTGTAATCCCTAGTTTTTCCAAAGTTTTGAACATAAAGGGATGCTGTACTTTGTTGAATGCTTTTTCTGCATCTATGGAGATGATCATATGGTTCTTATCTTTAAGTCTATTGATGTGGTGAATAACATTTATTGATTTCTCTATATTGAACCATCCTTGCATCCCAGGGATGAATCCTACTTGATCGTGGTGCACAATTTTTTTGATATGTTTTTGTATCCGATTTGCCAGAATTTTATTGAGGATTTTTGCATCTAGATTCAATAGAGATATTAGCTAGACAAGATACTAGACTCCTCAATTCATAAAAATGAAATTCTATGAAATTGAGCCCTTTTTCATTTTCCCTTAGCCATTTAAGAACTAGAGAAGTTGTATCACTGTCAGAAGTTTCTGAGTCATAATCCTCTTGACTCAGTTATGCTGAGTAACTTGGTTTCCTAGTGCAAGTAGATCAATCTGAAATTCATTCTAACCCTGACTTTCGGCAATCATTCCTTGTGACATATTTTACTTCAGAACTTTTGAGTGCAGATAGCTTACAGTATTTGAGAATATGGCCTCATTAGGGAACTGTTAATGTCTTCTTCTTGGAGGTGGGAGACTCAGTCTTCATTGCACAAGGATGGGGTAGGTTTCTGACAATAAAATGTTAGATCAGATATTTGGGAAAGATTTTCAGGGTGCATCTTCATCCACTGAGTGAGTAAAAGTTTCCATGAAACTTAAATGTGGCCTTTCTAAGATCATCCACTCTGGAGTCAGTTCTCTTTGAATCCCAGCTCTAATGCTTGCTTTGATAAGCCACTTAAACCTCCATTGCTCAGTGTTTAATCTGTAATATTGGGATATTATTGGCAGAATCTACACAGTAACTTCAAAGATGTTTTGTCAGCTGTGGAGCCAAAGCACCTACTTATATCAATACCTTCCATTAAGCCATTATCCAACTATCATCTAAAAACACCCTAATGATATCTAATGATAGTTGGATAATGGCACAATGGAAGGTATTGATATAAGTAGGTGCTTTGAGACATGAGATAAGACAGACTTCTTTAGACATGAGAAAAGACAGACTTCTAGATATCGATGGCTTCTTAGCAGCATGTAACAGAACTGAGAATTGTCCACAGACAGAACTGTATGCAATTCCTCCTAGAAGCTCCTAGAAGTCTGGTTTGCTCCTGCTAGGGATCAGTGTGGAGAAATATTTTTATTCCCCACTTTAAAGAGAGAGCCTAGATAGGACACCCTAGGAGGTCCCTTTGTATTAAGAGACAAAATTGTTTGTCCTTTGATGTTATGGAAAGTCTTCAGAACCTAAGCTTCCTCAAAGAAGCAAATACTTGTAGAATACAAGGTACAAGAAAGCATGTCACAGGGCCCAATTCTGAGTATGACTCAGGGAAGAAAAAAATCTAAATGGCTCAAAATCAACTGAAAGGTAACTCAAGCTTGTCAGTTGGGAAATTGAAAAAAAAAATGTCACAAGGTATTTTATTTGCCACATGGAAAAGAGATTAACCAAAACAATTTTTTTAATGCCAACACCCAGGGGATTGTGGTTGCAGAGAAATAGCTACCATCAGAGATTTCTTGTGGCAATGGAACTTTAACAGCACTATGTGATGTAATTGGACTATAACTATAAAAATATTACATGTGCATATCCCCTTTCTCAGTATTCTTTTTCCCAGGAGCCTGCCTTCAGAAGAAGAAGACTATTTTATGGTATGGGCTGCCTTGTGTCCCCTTCCTAAATCTCATATGTTGTTGTCCTAGATTCTCAGTACCATAGACTGTGACTCCATTTGAATATAGGTTATTAAAACAGGATTAATGTTAATCTAATTAATTTATGTGAGATCTAATCCAGTTATAAGAAGTAGAAATAAAGATAATAGAAGCACAGAAAAATGACACTCAAACATAGAGAAAGAATGCAATCTACATGCCAAAGAGTGGGCCACAAAGAAATCATTCCAGCAAGCACTTTGATATATAGCCTCTAAAATTAGGACCAACAAATTTTTGTCCTTAAACCCCCATTTGTGGCTTTGTCTTATGACAGCCCATGATAGTGATGTAGCTCACTAGGGCACACATTCTTTATCTCTGAAAAATGGCTGAATAAAGGTGCAATTGAATTGCATTATTCTACCAGCATTATGCTCAACTGCTGCAAGAAATGGCATTTGTTACTGGAATAGTATGAAAGCATGTGAGAACACAGCCTGTTACCTGGTGGGGCCATAGCGATTGGTTTATCACATGGTACATTTACAAAAACATATAGAAGAGTTGGTGTAACCATCACTCTTTTTTTTTTTTTTTGAAAATTCTTTCCTGGTATTGCAGTCTTATCAAAGTATTAAAAGTACAGTGAAGTTGACTGCTACATTGGCTACCTGGGATGGGTATCTAAAACAAAAATGATACCAACAGTGAAGTAATATGCCTTACCATTTAAATTGAGAACCGTGCAAGAATATATTCTCTATTCTTTCTACAAGTATGTGATCTGGAGATTTTCACCTATTAGATTTCCAGAGGAGTAATAGAGTCCAGATTCCTTTGGGAATACAAATATAGGTCATTCAGAGGTAAAGGGTTAGGACAGAGTTTAGAGAAGTTCCCAAACTTGGTATCTGTCCTGGCCGCATTCTGGATATTTCAACTTCCTACTTACAGAGTTCCTTCTGGAGACTCTTCTTACTTAAAAACAGAGATATCATTATTGGCTGTGTTGTGTACTTGATCTTTCCCCATTGAGGCAGACTTAATAAATAATCCCTGATGATTACTTGAAACTCTGCAGATGATTGTCTGACATGTGGGACAATCTTTACTGCTGTCTATCCCAGCTGACTCATATTGAAACCTTTTAGTCTCAGATCAGATACACATGAATGTGCACATAGACCTCCATCCAGTGATGACACCAGACTATGGGATGAGGTCTTTAAATAAATATCTCAGTAGAAAAACTATTATCCAATATTTACATATCCACCCTGAAAGCCATGTCCAGTGGTAAAAATGTAACAGCTGTGTCACAACTAGTCATTCATTGCAGATTCTTTGGAAATTTTTATGCTACAAACTTAGAAAGTTTGGAATCATCAAGAAAACATTTTGCTCTTTAAAGCATCTCCCTTCACATGAACCAGACAAGGTACTACCTCTAGAATGTGTATGACTGGTTACCAGAGTTCTAAGTTCTGTGAGGTTCTAATTCCAAGAAATTGAGGTCACCTCTTCAATTACTTGAACCTCTTCTGAAGTAAGACCACCCCAAAAGTGACTTTAGCCCCTTGGGATTTGTATTTTCAAAGTGGCCACACAACTAAAAGCACTATACTGATTTAATGCAATTCCTATTAAAGTTTCAATGATGTTCTTTATAGAAATAAAAAATCAGTAATGAAACTCATTTGGAAAAATTAGAGGCCCTGAAGAGCCAAAGCAAGTGACAAAAGTCAAGAAGAAAGCATCAGAATACTAGACCTTAAATTATACTATAGAGCTATAGTAACAAAAATGGCATGGTATTGGTACAACAATAAACATGGAGACCAGTGGAACAGAAGAGAAGAATAAAAATAAAAAACAACCCAAGGCCTAGGCTTGGCTTCCCATTCTACTGCCCTTCTTCATGATTAGAGTTTCTGCTCCCAGATGCAGTCACCCTGACCTTATGTGTAAAGTTTATCTTCATGTTTTCAGTACATAATGTGCTGAGACACTTACCAGGGTTTGATAGGACAATATAGTGCTGTGTGTTTAGCACTGACATATTGCAAAGCGCTCCACTGCTCCTATCATCTTCTTCATGCATTTCTTTTTAATATATAAAAATACTTTCCATGCCACAAAAGGGATGCTACCATGAGTTCCATTGATACGTACCACAAATTTCTTAGGAAAGGAACCTATTTTGGAGATAAAATATTGTTAGTCTGAAATCAATCTGATCCCACACAACTGAGCTTAAAAGCAAGCCTTAAAGGATTAAATGAATTTGAAAAAAAAATTAACTCCAGCAAGCCAAACAGAATAACTTTGAATTTCTCAGCACAAACTTTAGAAAGCAGGATACTTGGAATGATGTATTCTAAGAACTGAAAGAAAATAACTGTCTACAAAATTTGAGATATCCAGCAAAGATACACTTCAATATCAATGCAGAAATAAAATCCTTCAAAGATGAGCAGAAACTAAAAGAATATATGACTACTAAAGTGGCAATACAGAAGACAGTCAAAGAAAAACTTCATATAGCCCAGAAAAAAAAAAAACAGAGAACACAAATAAACAAATCCCATTTGAAGGTTAGCTAAGCAAATGATGACATGCAAAGCCAAGTTAAACATTAGAAATAAATAAAAATAGTGGAAAGTAATATATAATAAACCACTCTCTATAAACCTCTCACATTAAAAGACAAAGGCTGGCAGAATGGATTTAAAATGAAACAACAATATGTTGTTTGCAAAAAAAATGCACACTATAGGCAGAGAGTCACAGGCTGAAATTAAACAATAGAGATTGATGTACTGTATGAATGGAGGCCCAAAAGAGATAGGAGTAGCCACTCTAATATCTGACAAAGCAGACTTCAACCCCCAAATAATAAGAGACAAAGGTTAATTCACACTGGTAAAGGGAACAATAAAACAAGCAGATATAAAAATTAGAAATATTTATACTTCAAATGTGGGTTCAACAAATTACATAAAAGAGAAAGTACACAGATAGAAGTCTCAGATAGACCCCAGTACAATAAATTCAAGATTTCAATGCACCTCTCTCACCATTAGATAGGTCATCTTGACATAAACTTGGTAAAGACTCTTTGGACCTGAAATATATCATAAATCCAATGGACTTACAAGAAAGCTATAGAATATTTCCTCCAATAAGACCTGAATGCACTTTCTTTTCAGTGGCTCCTGGAACCTTCTCTAAAATAGAACATAGTTGTTTAGGAAATAAACTAACTCTTAAGAACCACAAAAACTGATATAATTCCTTGCATTCTTTAGATTACAATGGAATGAAATTAAAAATCAATGCAGCAAAATCATACAAAA
The DNA here is from genome assembly GCF_045843805.1 of Urocitellus parryii. Classification (NCBI taxonomy): domain Eukaryota; kingdom Metazoa; phylum Chordata; class Mammalia; order Rodentia; family Sciuridae; genus Urocitellus; species Urocitellus parryii. The sequence continues at coordinate 186,540,146 of NC_135532.1, forward strand.
ACTATATAAACAAGTGAATTGAAATTTTTTTCCTCAGGATTCCTCCTTTTTCCATTCAGGCAAAGCTCTTCTTGTGACCCCTGCCTTCTGGAAGTTTTCCATCAACCTCTTATTCTTGCAAGATGAGGCTTATTCCAAGTTACACAGAGTTAGCTAGAAGCAGACAAGAGAATTTAAACTTACAGTTTGGTGCCACTCTCCATGAAATTCTGGTGAATTTTACATTTTCAAATTTATTTTCTTTCTGGCCTGGTCCCAGCTTCAATCCAAAACATTCACAGAGATCACTTGAAGATCTATAATACCCAGTGACATAAATCTCATTCCCTGAGCTGGTCTGTCTTCCACACTGACTTGGGCTCCCACAAATAACAAATGCACTATAATATCAACAATGGTTTCTGTGATATACTAGACAAACTTGTATTGCAAATTCTGAATAATGTATGGTATTAGGTTCACAGATATTTTCAGGTAAATTGGAACTGCCAGTATTTATTCCCTCACCATAGGCTCCTTCAAGAAACTGGTGTGACAAATAATAAACTTTTCTTAAAGGAAACCACTTATGTTAGTACTTCTTAATGTCCTCATTCTGCACTAGAACACAGGACAACTTTTATGTTTCATAGCATACAAGATTCCAGGGATATTGCATTCAGCTACACTGTCTCTTTTTCTTTCCACAATGAAATTTCTTTTTCTTTTTTTCTTATATATATATATATATATATACACACACACACACACACACACACACACACACACACACAGAGCAGGCTTTTATTTTATTTGTTTATTTTTATGTGTTGCTGAAGATCAAATCTAGTCCCTCACATATGCTATGCAAGCACTCTGTCACTGAGCTACAGCCCCAGACCCTCAACAATGAAATTTTTATTTCTTTTTTGTTGTTGTTGTTTCATAGTAGGGGTTGAACCCAGAGGCACTTAACCACTAAGCCACATCCCCAGCCATTTTTTTTTATATATTTGATTTAGTGACAGGGTCTCACTGAGTTCCTTAGAGCCTTGCTAAGTTGCTCAGCTGGCTTTGAATTAGTGATCCTTCTGCCTTAGCCTCCCAAGCTGCTAGGATTACAGTCGTGTACCACCACACTCAGCTGGAGTTTCTATTTTGATAATTAATAAGTGTATTGGCAATTTAAATATTTCTTACCCAGATTTCTGTGAGTTTCCCAAATCATACAAAATCACCAGGGTAAATTCTGTTGCAGAGTAGCCTGGAAGCCTGAAACTTTCCATTTTAAGAACATATAGTTCACTAAGATTTAGCAGGAAGAAATTTGGAAATGCAGTCCCCTATATTTTTATAGAAATGGGAGGCAGAAATTGACAGTGGGGAAAGTAGCAGGTGTCTATTTTAGACTTTGAAGATAATCACTCTGCTCTGCTGCTGCAGTTTATCTTAAAACTAACATCGTTTATTTTCCTTTCTTTTCTCCCTCCCCTATCTCTAATCTTGGGCAAAGCAAGATTATTCTTTTTCTCATCATAGGCTGAGTTAAGCGCACATGGCATAGGAATGAAGTATTTAAGATCTCAGGGAAGGCACCAGAAACCCTAAGAAATAGCTCTCTCAATACTACAAGTAAATCATGACCCTTGACTGGGCACACATGGAATTTAGATATCAATAATCTCTTGAAAACTTCTCTGATCTCCTTGGCTGTCAGAATCACAGCCTCTGAGACATGAGTCCCCTTTCTTCTTTTCAGGGAAAGCAATAATAGTTCTTTTTCCTTTCCTCAAAGTTATGTTCTCATTATTGGATTGGCATTAGGGACAAAGACTGAGATGTTGGTAATAGGGTTCCATGTCACCAAATGCACTGGCTCCCCCTACTTCAATAATTGCATTGAAAATACCCTTTTTTGGACAGATTTAGATTTAATGATCTCCCTGGGGATCCCAGGGCCACATGACAGCCTTCACCTGCAGCAACAATACAGGACAATTGATAAATGTACATAAATGTATCACAAAGAAATAATAAAACTCCAGTATTAAAATGATCAGTTGTATGGTGCCTGAAATAACTCCAAACAGAAACAGGGAGGAGAATTTTCCAGGGAGAGAGCTGCTTTTCTCAGTGGATGGGTGATCTGACCCTCGGGTAAATATGATTCAAAGTGGCAGGCTCAGAGCTTTTCCCGCTCCAGGCTTTCCATCCAGAATCCCATATTTCTGAGGGCTTTTCTGGCCCACTATTTGAGTATTGAAAACACCCTCATTAAGCTTAAAAAGGGATTAAATAAATTGTTCAAACTGTGGATGAATGTCCCCAGTAAGAGAATGTCTCTTCTTCAAATGCTGAATAAATAAGGAAAAGTCAAGTAAGTTTAACCCAAGGAGCAGGGGACAATCCAAATAAATATTTGCCATTTGGAGGCAGTTTGAGGCCATTCATAATAGGAGTAGGGAGAAAGAAATTCCTGGATATAACTATATTCCAGGGACTTGGTTTCCTTGGTTATAGGAAATTTTCAGGATTTTGAGTTAATATGTGTAGATAGAGTCCTAGACTTCTACAATGCTTAGGGTTCATCTGCCCCAATGATGAGACAATGGAAATCCTCTTTCCTGCTCCCAGGTTTGTGATATGATATGTAGTATAAATTTGCAAATCCCTATACCATGTCTCATGTCCAAAATGAACACAATACTACTTCTTGGACAATTCTGGGTGGCTGGAATTAACCTCCCTTGTGAAACTTAGAAAAATTAGGAGATCATATGTTCAAATCATGGAAGCTGAATGCTGAGGAAAGTGCCTTGCCATGTGGCTAATGCTATGAACAGAGGGACAATCCATACTTCATGGTTTATACCATCAGTAGGAAATACAGAGGCAAAAGTCCTGGTATATGCTACCTGAGGCTCTTTATGACAGAAAAACAGGAGTACAATATTACTGAAATAAATTTTCTCTCAGGTAATGAATATGTCTGGACCTATGTTGAGTCTGGTAGTGGAATTATGCATGCATGAATACCTGCCCCAGATCCAGAAAAACATCAGAAACATCTTGGGCACTTTGTTGCCACACAAAAGCCTTCTATGAATCTCCTTCTAGCTAGAGTAATGAGAATGAGTTACCACAGCTAGTGAGGCAGCAAGGACACCAAAGGCTATGGCCTGGTCTTGATGGGAGGATAATTGAGAGGAAGCTAGTTTAAACATTTCTAAAAGGAAGCAGAGGACACTCAGGATGAAAATTTCTGTAATTCATGAAGCCTAAGGGTCTTCTTGGCATCACAATGAGCAATACATTTCAGTAAGGAGGAAATACTTTCTGGTTTGGGGCAAGAATTGTCCCCAGGATGGGCTAGGATATACATTTCTCATTCTCATCTGGAACTGTTAGAAGACAAAGAAAAGCCTGAGGTAAAGTTTAACCATAAAGGAGAGGGCAATCACAATGTAAATTTTCCAATCATAGGTAGCCTTATGCCATTCCTGATAAGGGTGGGGGAACTAGGCTGGGAATGTAGGCCAGTGTTAGACAGCTTGACTGTTTGCATGAGGTTATGGGTTTGATTCTAAGCATCACAATAAAAAAGAAACAAAAAGAACTAAGGGAAGAAATTTGTGGAAAAACCAATACTATATATCTCAGGCAGTGGGTTTTCCTTGTCCATAGTCATTTTTCAGGTTTTCCAGAGTACATGCATGGATACCTGCCCAATGCCCATCCATAGTCTTAGTCCTTTTCATTCCTTAGGGTTCATGAGACCCCACATTGGGTCATGAGGATTATTCTTGGATGGTCAGATTGAGGAATAGATGGATTGTTCAGAGCTGGCTGGTAGGGCCCTAATGAAACCATGTCTGTGGGAACTTCTGGGGTAGGCAGAGTAAGCAGAAGTAAAGTTTTAACCCATCATTGGGGAGGCTAACAAAATAAAAGTGCCAGTGTCAGAAATCATTTTTTTCATCTTTTTCAACACTGTGATCAAAAGACCTGAGAAGAACAACATAAAGTACAAAAAGTTTACTTGGAGCCAATGAATTCAGACTTAGTCATGGTTGATTTCAAGGCTCTGGGCTCTAGGTGAGGCAGAATATTATGCTAAAATCTAATGGTGGAGGAAAGCAGCTCAGGACATTTCCACCAGGAAGAAGAAAAAGAGATTTTTCTCATCAGAAACAAAATATAAATCCCATAGTCATGCCCCCAGTGACCTATCTTTTCCAGCCAGTCTATATTCTTATAGTTAACACCCGGTTGATACATAAGTGTATTTAAGTACTCATTTGGTTACATTTGACCATTCCCAGGTTGTCTCATACATGTGCTTTTGGGGGACATCCAACATCTAAACCATAACATGCTGCCCTTGGTCCCCAACACCTCATCCCCATCTCACAATGCAAAATATATTTAGTTCATTTCCAAGAGTCTCCATGATCTTACCATCTCAAGAATTACCAAAATGTAGAGTCCAAAGTCTTCTGAAAGAAGGCAAACTCTCAGCTCCATAAAAAAGGCAAATTGCATATATCCAATATGTAATGGCAAAGAGTAAATATTTCAGTGTCACAAAGGAGACTTCTTTCTATAGAGAAGGATGGGACCAGAACAACACTAAAATCCAGCTGGGCAAGCAAGTCTGTATCTCCATATCCAGCATCTGCAGTATATATAATTGTGATGTTTTCTCCAAAGTACTCATGTAGCTCCACTCCTATAGCCTTGCTGGTAGCAGCCCACATGACCTCAGTCTAGTCTTGTTTCTGCTCAATTACTGTAGCTTTCCTAGGCAGATGTCCCTCTTTACTGGCATCTCTTAATCTCAGGTTTCTCTGCTTGAATGTTGGCTTCCTTTGTATATCTTCCTTTTCATAACTTCAGGCATCACCATATCAGGGCAGCCAATCAGAACTCTGACTCTCATTTTGCTTGGCCTCCCAAGCCTTCTTTTGAAATCTCATTGCCTGCCTCCATGACTCCCAAACCACAGCCCCATGCATTCCCTTCAAACCATTGTTATGTGGTTGACACCAAATTCTATCACCATTTTGAGCAATAGACAAGCCTTCTGATCCCTGTGGCAGCTCTTGCTGAATGCCTGGACAGCTGAGTATGGTGAAAAAACTTCTTAACCTGCCTCCATATGCAAGCATGTGTCTCTATAACCTCTTATTAAAGAAATTTCTACCTTCACAACCTTAAGCCTGAGATGGATGTTGTCTTAGTAATTCTGAGAAGCCCTCAAGTCACGTCTTCCATTGTTCCTGGGTAAAATACTTAGCATATCTTTAGAGACTAAAGCATTTCCCAATTAACCAAATTTCAGTCAAACTTTTATGGCCAATCTCAAGTTTTTCAAATATTTGTGCTCTGTTTTCTTCTCCTGATTAACACAGTAATCTTGATTAAGAGTGGCCACAATAACCATACCGCCATCTAAATACTATACAGATTTGAAATTGCCTCCATCAGATTAATTAGTACATCACTTGTAAATTTAACCTGGCAAAAAGACTCAGCACAGAAGCAAAATATAGCAACTTTTAACCAGAAGTGACATGAATGGCCCCTAGTCCAATTTCCAATTGACTCCTCTTCCTCTGAAACCTTGTGAGCTCAGTCTTTATTTTTCAGCATTCTATTGGCATTCCAGTTTTGGAGCTCCCACCAGAATCACCCATTAAGATCTAGTTAAAACATTCTGAAACTTTTCCAGCTTGCATCTCTAAAGTTTTCAAAATTCTTCCCAACACAAACCATCTTTTGAACACATGATCAGGTTCTTTGCAGAAACAATCTCATTTTTCAGGAAAATTTCCACTTTAGTCAGTGTTTTCAATGGTGTAACCAAAATATCTGACAAGAACAATGTAGAGGACAAGGTTATTTGAGGGTTCATGCTTTCATAGGTCTGAGTCCATAAATGGCTGACTCAATAATTTTGGGGGTCCGGGAGAAGCAGAATATCATGGTGGAATCCCATGTCAGAGGAAATCTTCTCAGACCATGACCACCAGAAAACAGAGAGAGGTCTGTGCAGGAGACAAAATGTAAACCCTAAGACACACTTCCCAATGACCCACATTTTCCACCCACATCCTATGTTCCTATAGTCATCACCCAATTAATTCATACCAGTGAATTTAATCCATGATTGTATTAAAGCTCTAATAATATAATCATCTAACCTCTGAATATTCTTGCATAGCTTAAATGTCCTGAGTAAACTGTATGACCTAGCAGCCATGATGACCTGAATAGCTTCTATGAGCTGCATAAGCTTTATGGTCTGAGAAGACTCTGTCCTGCTTAGTCCCTAGGATCTGTGTAGCCTCTATGTCAGGCAAATTATCTGTTATTTTCATAGCTTCTATGACTTGAAACATTTCTATGGCTTGGGTAGTCTAAATGACCTAATAGTTTATAAGGTTTTTGTAGGCTCTAGACCCTGAGTAGCCTGTATGTTCTGTTCTGCTTCTAAGAACCACCTTCATGACTTGGAGATCCTAAACAATATAGTAGCCTCTATGGCTTAACAGCCACTATGACTTGCATTGCCTCTATGACTGAGTAGCCTCTATGATCTATGTATCCTTTGTGACCTGCATAGCCTTTATGGTCTGAATAATCTTAATGTTCTGAGAGTCTTTGACCTTTTTAGCTATTATCCAAGTAGCCTCTATGAAATAAGTAACCTCTATTTCTTTAGTAGATTTCATAGCCTGTGTTGTATCTATGTTCTGTATCACCTCTATGACTTGTTTATTTTCTATGATCTACAAAGCCTCTGTGGCCTGAGTATGACTGGAGTAGTCTCTATTGCCTCTGCACCCTCAATGGATATAGCTCTATGGAACTGAGAATCTTCTATTGCTAGCCTAACTTTTAGGACATGCATAATCCCTGTGACCTGAGAAACCCCTATAATCAGTGTCATCTCTATGCCTGAGTAGCTTCTACATCCTGCATAGCCTCTATGACCTCTGTAGTATCTATGACCTGAATTGCCTAAATGACCTGAATAGACTATATAACCTCGGTAGCCATTATAATCTTTGTACACCCTATGACCTATATATCCTCTATGATCTGTGTGTCTTTTATAATGTGAGTAGCCCACATGATCTTCCTAGCCTTTATGGCCTTATTAGATTTCATTCACTTAATAGCCCCTATGATCTTTGTACCTTGCATGTCCTTCATCACCTCTATGATCTGAAAAGCCTCTAACATCTGCATAGCCTCCATGATAAGCATAACCTCTATGCCATTGTGTAGCCTCTCTAAGACCTTTGTAAGCTTTATGTCCTGTATGGCCTTAAAGACCTGAATAGATAGTAAGACCTATGTAGGATCTATGAGCTGAGACATCCAAGGCTTGTATAGTCTTTATCATGTAGATTATTTTTCCTGCATTTATTCATAGACTTTATGGCCTATGTGGCTTACTGTTTGATGTGAGTATCCTCTATATTTATGATGCCTCCATGGCATATGTAGCCTTTATGATCTAAGTAACTTCTATGACCCATGAAACTTCAATGACATGCATAGCTCCTATTATGAAGCTCCTATCACCCGTGTAGCCTCGATGATGTCCATAGCCACTATGGCCAGTATAGGCTCTATGACCAAATAATATCTATGACCTGCTTATCTTGTATGACCTGCATAGCCTCTGGGTCCTGTGTAATTCTATGATCTTTGTTGCCTTTATGCCTACAGTGGCCTAAATGGCCTCTTTAGCCTCTATGATCTCAGTAGCCACTTTGACATGTGTAGCTTCAATGACCAAGAAAACACTTTGGCCAACCTTTCCTCTATTACCTGTGTAGCCTAAATAATCTTAATAACCCTCATCACCTGTGTTTCCTCTATTTTTTTGTGTAGCTTTGATGATCTGCATAGTTTTCTGTGTCCTGAGTATCCTGTATAACTGTATATTCTTTATGTCTCGAGTGGTCTAACTAAACTGAGAAAAACCTGTGATCTGTTCTCTCAAGGGACCAAGTAGACTCAGTTTTCTGAATGGCCTCTGTAGACTCTGTGCCCTTATTAGACTTGACTTGTGTAGCTTCTAGGATGTACCCATATCTGTGAACTGAATTACCTGTACTACTTTCATACACTCTATAAATTGAATCTCCCAAATATTTTGCAAATCTTCTGTGGCCTGAGTAACCCCTACTACCTGTGTAGCCTCTATGGCCCAAATAGCCATTGTGACCTCTGTCTTCCTCTGAACTTTGTAGACTGTATGTTCTGAGTAGCCCTAGGACCTGCATAAATCTTTATGGCCTGAGTAGCATCTATTACAGGATAGCATCTATGACCTGTGTAGACTGTGAACCAAGTGGCCTCTGTCACAAGCATAAACTTTCTAAGACTCTTTAAAGTCTCTAAAGCTTTGTAGGTTATATGGCCTGTGTAACCTCTATGGCCTATGTAGCCTGTATGACTTGAGTAGCCTCTATGACCTACAAAGTCTTTTCAACCTGAGTAGCCCCTATGACCCAAGTAACCTCTTAAAACTGAGTAGCCTTTATAAATAGCATAACTTCTATGACCTGCATGGCATATATGGCTTACACAACCTCTATTTCTGGTATATCTGTCTGGTCTCAGTAGCCTCTGTGGCCTGCATAACATCTATGACCTGCATATCTTCCGTGATTTGCATATACTCTATGACTTAAGTAGTCTATATGGCCTGAGTGGCTCCTATGAATTATTTAGCAGCTATGGTCTGAGAAGTCTCTTATGCCTTGTACCCTCCATATGCTTAGAACATTGTGAAAACTGAGTAGCCCCTATAACAGCATTACTGTTGTTACTCATAATCACTAAGATTTTTATAACCTGTATGGCTGTGTAGCATCTATGACCAGTACAACATCTAGGGCCTGTATTTCTTCCATGACCTGCATAGCCTTCATGGCCTTGGCAGATATATGACTTACATCACCCTGGGTTTGAATAGCCTCTATGACCTACATAGCATCTGTGAATTCTGGCATTTCTATGGCACAAGTAAGCTCTATGGCCTGAGTTGCCTGTATGTTCTAAGAATACTCTTTGGCCTTTGTGGCCTTTATGACTTGATTTGCCTCTATGAACTGCATAACTTCTAACAACTGAGTAACAACTAATCCCTCTTAGCCTTTGTGACATAGTAGCCTCTGTATGATCAGGTAGCCTGTAGTACTTGCAGAATCTTTATGGCTTGAATATCTTAATTGACCTGTATAATCTCTATGCTCTTAGTGACCAAAATGACCTTAGCAATTCCTATCATCTTTATAGCCTCTATGACATGTGTATGCTCTATAGACTGTGTACCCTCTACAGGCTGAGTAGCTTCCATGAACTGAATATTTTTTTGGACCTGAGTGGCCTCTATGGGCTACGCAAGGAGGAGACTTTATGACCAAATATAATATAGAATTTATGTACTGAGTGGCCTGTCTTCTGAGTAGCCTCTCTGACCTACATAGCCTTTATCACCTGAGTATGAATTCTATAGACTCTGTAACCTATCTAGCCTTTATGACCTGAGTAGATGAAGTAACCTCTGTAGCCTCTGTGCCCTTATTAGCCTAAATGACCTTAGTAGCCACAATGACCTGCAAATCCTTTATGACTTGTCTTTCCCTATTACCTGCATAGCCTCTATGACCTGAATAGTCCATTATGGACTGTGTAGCCTCTATGGCTTGAGTAGCCTATATAAACTGCATAGACTCTTTGACCTAGAGACCCCCTATACCCTGAATAGTTCCTATGGCTTGTGTAGCATATTTCACCTGAGAATCCTCTATTGCTTTTGTATCATCTATGTCATGAGCAGACTCTTGGAACTGAGTAGCTTCCATGAGTTTTGTAGTCTTTAAGACCTGAGCAGACTTATAAATATTCTATGTCATTTTTAGACTTCATTACTGAATAGCTTACTCCATGACCTCAGTGGTCTATGAGCTTAGTTTCCTCTCCTGATTTATGGAGCCCCAATGGCCTATGTAGGCTCTTTAGTCTAAGTAGTTTCTATGGCCAGGGTAATCTCATTGATAGACATAGCTTCTCTGATGGGTAAAGTCCTTATTGCCTGCATATTCTTCACAATCTGCATAGCCACAATGGCCAAAGTAACCTCTAGGACCTGTATAACATTTATGAAATATGTGTCTTCCATGGCCTGCATAGGTCCTATGACCTGTGTAACTTCTATGATATGTATACCTCTAGGACCTGTTTAGCTTCTTTGTATTCTGTGGTCTGTATGGCCTTAGGCCTGAATAGACTACAGGACCTTATCTCTAAGATCTACTTAGCCTATATGCCCTGAGTAGCTTCTAGAACCAAGGTAGCCTCCATGACCTATTTTACACCCACAACCTGCCTTTCTGCAATGACTTGCATAGCCTTTATGGACTTATGATTTGCATTTATAGCCTCTATGCCTGAGAATCCTGTAGGACATGAATAGTCCATATGGCTTGCTTATAATCTATGGCCTTATTAGCCTCTATAGACTTCACAGTCTCTATGAACCTCATAGGCTTTATGGTCTAAATAGTTAAATTACCTCAGTAGCCACTATGACCTTCAAAGGCTTTATGCCCTGAGTATCTTCAGTGAACTGTGTGGCTTCTATGACCTTAGTAATATTAACTGTATACTTCTATAACTTGCATATTCTCTACAGCCTGTGTTGTCTATTATGACCTTGGTATGTGCTATGACCTCTGTATCCCATATGAACTGAGTAGTCTAATTGAACTACTTAGCCTCTATGGCCTTAGTAAACTAAATGACCTTAGTATATTTTATGACCTCAGTAGCCTCGGTTACCCACATAGGCTATGTGCTTGAGTAGCCTCTATGAACAGTGTAGCCTTTGTGACCTATGTAGCCTTTATGGTTTGAGTAGCTTAAATGACCAGCAGTTTCTATGACCTTTGTGACCCATATGACCTTAGCCCTTATTACCTGATGAGCCTCTACAAACTATACAAACTGTGGCAAAGAAGCCTCATGTCTTCTGTATTTCTATGAGCATAGTAGACTATGACCTCTGAATCATTTATGGCTTGGGTACCCTTTTTAACCTATGAAGATCTTTATGACTAGAAGAGCCTTTATGGCCTGTGTAGCTTCTATGATATAAATCACCTCTATTTTCTGTGTTCCTTCTGTGACCTGAATAGTCTCTATGACTACAGTAACCTCTATGACCTCCATAGAATCTAGCCTCTCTCTATGGCCTGAAAAGCCTCTATGACCTCTGTAGTCCTTATAACCTGTGTAGCCTAAATGACATCAATAATCTCTGTGACAACAGAATCCACTATGACCTGTGTAGTCTTTATGGCCTGAGTATTCTCCTTGGCAGAATGACCTGCATAGTCTCTATTATCTGCATAACCTCTTTGGCCTTATTAGCCTCGAGAACCTATATAGCCTCTTTGGCTTGAGTAACCTTACATCCTAAACACTCTCTATGACTATAGTAGCCTTTATAACCTTCATAGCCTCTGTGATTTCTAATATCTCTGTGGCCAAAGTGGGCTCTATGCCCATGAGCAGTCTATGTAGCCTGAGTACCATCTTTGGACTATATTACCTCTATGACCTGAGTTGCTTCTATAAACTGTGTAACCTCTGTAAGCTGCTTCTCCTCTACCAACTGAGTAGCATCTATGACCTGCATATCCTCTGTGACATAGTAGCTTCTAACCAGCATCCCCTCTATGACCTGTGTAGTTATTATGGCCTGAACAACCTAAATGACCCATGTAGCATAATGACCTTAATAGTCCAACTGATTTTTGTAGCTATATGAGCTTTGTAGCACCTATGATCTGCATAGCCTCTATGATTTCTAGCCTCTAGGCCCATGTATCATCTTTGACTTGAGCACACCCTTTATGACCCAAGTAGCTACTTTGACCTTCATATGCTCTATGATATCTGCAGCCTTTGTGACCTAACTAGACTCTATGGCCTGAGTAGCCTTTGTGATTTGAGTAGCTTCTCTAGCCTGCAATACCTCTATGACTTGAGTAGACTCTAGGATATGCATAGCCTATATGACATTGATGATATTTAATTATCAATAATTAGTACTTTCAAAGGAATTATCCAGTTCTTATGTTTTCTTTGTTTCCTCTTTGCCTCATTCACATCCAAATTTTTTTCTTCCCTGGTATTACTCATCCCAATTTGTTGTATTGCGGAATCTTCAAATATGATTTCAAATTTTTGAATTTACAACATCTCTTTATGATTCCACCTAGCATCATAACAGTCAAACATTCGGTATTCCCTGTGTAATCTCGAATCTACTTTTCAAATCCCAGGTCCACATTGACCCCAAGCATCATTACTTTCCTGCTCTAGGAAAACACTTATGTAGTTTTTAGGCAAGAATGTATCAGCCGACAGAATTGGATAAAACTTTAGTGGGGAAAGAAAATCACTGAATATAGATCTAGATTGCCAACATCAAGTATAACAGAAAAAAATTCAGGAAGAAGAAAATATCTAGAGGTCCAGGAAGAAGCAAGTGTCTGGAGCTGCATTGGTGATACTAGTCACAGAGCTTCCTGCATTTGCAAGGACTATTCCTGAAGTTTGGGATCTGTCAAAGTCTTATGCAGAATATTCATGCAAAAAAAAGAAAAGAAAGAAAGAAAAGGAAGCCCTTTGAGATGAAGCAAGAATGTCAAACTAAGAGTACATGAAAAGAGCTTAGGGTGAAATTTCAACCCAGGACACCAATACCAAGTACAAATACCAACATAAATGTCAATCCAAGGGACTAAACTTTTATACCTCGACTTTAAAACTTAGGAAACTATCATCTCATGTGTTGGCTCAAAACCAAGCTCATTCATTCTCTTATATGCTACAGGATATAATGTTTCTGATACAAATTGAATTAATCCATCACTTTCCTTCTTAGTCAAATAGATGCTATAATTATACTACTTGTTGAATCCACTTTCTTCCTAGAGTTATATATTAGAAGACCTTAGCACAATCTAGCATAGGGAAATTGTTTGCCATGTATTCATTACAATTACTTTAAGTAATTGTTCTTTTTGTTATTTCACTGGAGCAAAAATTATGCATCATTTTGACTCTAGGGACCTGAAGCATTGAGCTCTGATCCACTTTTGTAACTTTAATTACTATACTCCTCTCACTTCACCTTTCTATTGTCCAATTTTCTGTGCTACCAATTGTGCTGTGAGCCTTTCTTCAGTATGAAAGCTCTCACAGGCCCATGGTTAGTCAAAAAGATATTACTTTTAACCCACATTATGACCACAGCATGGTATTTTTGCTACTTCAGACACAAAATAAATTCATTCTCCAATGAGCACACTCAGGCTTACCTTAAGAAATGTAATGGCAGACCACGTTAAAAGGAGAAAAGCAGTCCTGAGATCCATTAGCTGGGTGCTACTCGTCTGTGCTCAAATGAGTGGCAAGGAGTTAGCCCTTGGTGATCCCTACTGAATAATTTCACAGAACATCAACATCAGACAAGAACCTTTGTGCCAATAGTGAGTCAAATGAATACATCATCACTCTATAATCACTTGTGAACATAGTCAAAACCCTGAGTATTGTCCTAATCACAAAAAAAATGACCAAATATTCCCTACTTTGGCTATTAACAATGATTGCTGCTGCTTCTTAAAAACTCTTTACCAGGGCTGTGGTTGTGGCCCAGTGGCAGAGCACTTGCCTAGCATGTGTGAGACACTGGGTTCAATTCTTGGCACCATATATAAATAAATAAATGCTCATTGACAACTAAAAATATATTTTAAAAAATCCTTTACCAGTTGTAGCCTATCATTGTGATACTGCAAGTTACTAGTGACAAGTTCTGCTTCCTCACATGTTGAACTTTGAACAATAGAGAAGCACATCATGTTGGGTCTGTAGGAGACTCCCTGCTGAAGTTAAGTCTCCAGAGAACATTATGAAATCCTTTCTTTACCACTTCCCCTCCTCTCTGAAGGGTGCCAAGCTGAAGAGCATGAAATTCAAAGATTTTTCTTGACCAATACCCACTGGACAGAGGGTCTGCTCTCTTTTTCTGAGTCACCCTGCCAATCAGCACCCACCACATCACCTATGCAACCCTTCTTAAGCCAAAGCTTGAAAGCTCACACTATCTGCCCTCTTCCTCTTCCTCTCAGCCCTCTTCCTCTTCTTTCTCTCTTCTACTCTCTTTCTCTCTGCTCTTGTAATGCCAGATTCATGGGAATCTAATAGACCTCCAGAAGCCAAATCCAATGCAATCAGCTCAAGCCTGGACACACAACTGTTTCTGAAGCAGCTGTATGGAGAAGTGAGCCCCTGTCCATTGTTCAGTGAGATTTTATAGGTTTTGAGGGGGATACTCTATGCATCACAACATCACACAACAAATCATTCCATACTATGGGAAAGTCAAAAAACCACTCTTAAGATTGATTAGCACATTCACTGCTGGGAACAAGTTGGGTAGGGGTGATTGATTAGTACAAGAGGGGGATTCATTTGAACAAATTGGTTTAATCCATGAGAGGTGTACATGCTAAACCACATGGTTTCCTAACACGTTATCAACCACTAAGACTACTGTGGGGTCTTCTGGCATCCCAGGTATTTTCCCCATCTCATGCTGACTAGTGGTTGCTAGGGGGTTGCTATGGGTAGCATAACTGAGTCAGGGACACCTGGCACCACAGATCTCTCCTGTTATTTGCCGACAAACATCTCAGCAGGATGAATATATGCTTAAGATCATTCTGTGCATTTTTCCAAGGACAAGGGTCACGCCTCCTCACTCTGGACAGGCCTTGAGCTAGAAGCTCTTTTCAAAAATGGAGTTGTTGTAGGGACAAAGAAGGCAAGGCACTGAAGATAGCAGGTAACAAGGTTTATTTGACTGTAGCCAGGTTCAGAGGGCAAAGCTTTTGCTGTAATCAACTAATCCCCTGAACCCTGAGTTCAGGGAGTTTCAGAGTTTTATACCCAGCATGTAAGGGGAGGGGCTCAGAAATTCACAGTCTGCAGAAGTTCACAAAAAAGTACCTTTTCCTTTCACTGTTTTGAGCAAATTAATTCTTCAAGGACAACACCTGAGAAGGGGAGAGCTTCTTCTCCCCTTTCTTCTCTCCCCCTGCCAGCTGTTACCATGGAGCCCATTTGTAACTTGTTTTAAAAATGTAGACATTTCTATGAAGCCCAGCTCAAGGCCAGAGGCCTTCTTTGCACATTTCTTCAAAGTACTATACTGGATACATTTGTGAAAAACTAGTAAGGGAGTGTCCAGCAACTGGAGTGCTATTATCTTCTCAGCCAGTGGCCAAGTAAAACAGGGCAACATGAATATAGGAAGTTTATTTACATTGAACTCTTTTTGCAGAGACTCTTTTGCTGACAGTCCTAATGTTAGTCTGGGTGAAGATTTCTGGAGAGGCCCAGTTAAGACATTTCAGTGGAGAAAGGGAGTGCTACTTCAGAGTCACATGAGTTTCTCACTATATTCCTCTGTTCTCTGCTCTCTTTCTCTCTGCCCTCCTCCTTTCTTTTCTCTGCTCTCTGCCTCTCCTTTTTTTCCCCTGTGGGCAGCCTCCCAATAAAATCTCATGGTTTAATCTCTGTCTTTGGTGAGTCACTTTCCTTTCACATCAAAGCAAGCATATAAAGAAGGGTTTATTTAAAAGAAATAACAGATTTCTCCCTCAAGGGAGAAGGGGGCCAGAGCTGGTATCCTGGTATCCAAAGAAGTGAAGTGTTCTGCCATTTTTGTATGTCCTAGGTTTCCTTTGTTCTCCTGCCTTTTTAAATATTTATTTTTGAGTTGTAGATAGACACAATACCTTTACTTTATTTATTTATTTTTATGAGGTGCTGAGGATCAAACCCAGACCCCTGCACATGATAGCAACAACCCCAGCCTTATTCTCCTGTCTTTCCCCCCTTTTCTTTCTCCTTCCTGCCTATGTGACTAGGCCCAGCACTAGGCCTAGGAATGTTTGGTGGGATGGCCCAAAGGTGGAAAATAGGTGGGCTAAAGGGGGAAGGGCAGGATAGAGTAGCTAAGGACACATTAACAACTTTATAGCTCCCTGTAGAGAGGAACAATTCCTGACAGGTTACCTTGGCAACAGGATGGAGCAGGGGTAGATTCTTGATAAGTGTGGAGGAAGGGCTCTGAAATAATTAACATTTCAGTCCCTCAGGGGACAGTGTACAACTTCCCAGACTCACTCAAAATTAGTCTCCATGGTTTGACCAAACTCGATTTACCTATCTATACCTACTCCCTGTCTAATTCTGGCTTCACTTGGCCTAGTCTTTCATGCTTCCTGAATCCATTTCATTTTTACAGAAACTGAATCTTTCAATCTTCCATAAACCAATCAGAGAATGCATTCTCTTTTTTCTTTCTTGCAGTGATGGGGTTGAACTCAGACCCTCACCCATGTAAGTGCTCTTCCAATATGCTTGTTTCCCTGGCTCAAGATATTAGTTATAGAGTTACCCACAAATCCTCACAGCAGTCAATGCAGAGAAAATGGCCAAATCCAATTTTGTTTACAAAAACAGGACACTGATATTGAGAAAATGATATTGAGCCAATTCATCAAAGAAGGGCTGAAACAGGAACTAAGTTCTTAAAGCTACAGTCAAGACCTCAGCACTTCTAAGCTGGGTTTGGCTCTACACTTGGAGCTGACTCAAGGAAGGTCTTAGATTCAGACTTAAAAAATCACAAAGTGGAGAAGCAATGGAGGAGAGCACAGTGGTAGTCAGTGTCCAGCTCCATTGGTGATTAGTAGACATCAGCTTAGGATTCATCTCCATTGTCACCATGCCAACTGCTCTGCTCTTCAACAACATGTGCACAGTGCTGAAGGTCCAGGCATTTTGCCAGATGCTGGCAATGTGGAGGTGAAGGACATCATTGCCCTTTAGTCAGATGAGGGAGGCAGGTGTGGAGACAAACTATGACATCAGAAATGACACCTGACCTATGATGTGCCCACTCCAAGAGAGTGAGTGACAAATATATCCACCTGGAATCCATCCACTTTAATTAGTATTTCTATTCTTTTTGGAAAGACAATTAATTAGGAATATTATATGGGCTTAAGCAGATACAAATATAAATATTAGTTTTGTGTAAAATGGAGACATTTCATATCAATAAGTGAAATAATATTGGGATTTGTAATTTTCATTTAGAGATGAAATTGTGAGCATCTCTACCTAATACCCAAAAGTAATATAAGCCATAAATAAGGACCTAAATATGAAAATTTAAATTTTACTACAAGAAAACACAGAATGTCTATGACATTGCAATCACACAGAATTTCTTTTTTCTTTCTTTCTTTCTTTCTTTTTTTATACTGGGGAATGAATCCAGGAACACTCAACCACTGAGCCACATCCCCATCCATTTTTTGTATTTTATTTAGAGACAGGGTCTCACTAAGTTGAATAGGGCCTTGCTAAATTGCTGAGGCTAGCTTTGAACTCTCTATCTTCATGCCTCAGCCTCCTGAGCTGCTGGGATTACAGGAGTGCACCACCATGCCCAGCCAGATAAAAATTCTTAAACAAATTTTGGAAAGTAGATATTTTAAAGAAGATGACATTGGAAGAAATGATGCATTTAACCTTATTGAACTGTCTACATCTGTTGATCAAATACAAGAGATAATTTAAAACTGGCATTACTCTTGGAGAAAACATAGTAACAAAAGACAAATATACAGGATATATAATAAAGCATATGTATATTTTTAAAGTTCTAAAGTTTGCAGATTTAAGAAAAAAGATTTTGACTTTGTTAAGCGTAATTTATTAAAGGTCACTAAATGTTTTAACAAATATTTTAAGTCAAAAAAGAGGAAATGAGCTGGGCACAGTGGTGCATGCCTATAATCCCAGCAGCTCAGGAGGCTGAGGCAGGAGGCCATGAGCTCAAAGCCAACCTCAAAAAATGAGGTGCTAAGCAATTCAGTGAGAATCTTGTGTCTAAATCAATTGCAAAACATTGCTAGGATGTGGTTCAGTGGTGGAATGCCCCTAAATTCAATCCCTAGCATCAAAAATAAATAAATAAGAAATGAAAACAATAACCTAGACACCAGATTTCTTACTCTGGGCCACCAGCCAAATCTCTTGCAACTTAACATTACCCATGAGGGCGCCATTGTAGTGGCCCTGGATAGGCACAAGGAGATCAAGTGGGCATACCCAGAAGCAGAAAGAGAGAGAAAGGACAGCCTGAGGCACAGGGCAATTTCTCAGGTCTTACTAAGCTCTGAGTTTTAGCCCAAAGCCAACACAGTCCTCCTCCTTCCCCATCAGGTCTTTCTAGTTCCTTATTTCTCTTTCCTCTCTCCCTAGCACCAATTTGACAGCCATATCCTTTGAAATTCCAATATACACTTCTGATACTCACCACTCCAGATAGGGATGTATCCAGATTTTATGGAGGAAGACGCTCATATAATTAGAGGAGAGTTAGAGAAATCTATTTAAGGAAAACTGAAAAACATTAAGTATGCAAGTTACAAGAACACATGGCTAGGGGCTTTCTGAGAATCCTGATAAGAGAACTAACTAACTATTAGACTGATTAGTTTTATAGGAAACTTTCCTCCTACTGCATTCTCTAACTGTTGAACTACCTGAATGGTCATTTTCCATCCATGGTCAGAGCCCTTCACACTTGCATTGGGAGGATAAAGGAAATGATGGAGAGGAAGAAGACAACTACTTTAAGGTCCCTCAAAACTTTGTTTCAGTTGGAAACTGTCATCAGGCTGAGCAACAATAACCCCATTTAGAAAATCCACATTTCTGGTGAGCTTTTCACCTGATTTACACAGCCTCTGGCCTCCCGGTGCTTTGACGTTAGATGTCCACTAGGTGGTACCAGAAGGTCGTACATCCAGGACTCCTTTTGGAGGGAAAGCACTAAGCATGCCTAAAAGAGTCCTTTCTCTTTTCCTTTAACTACTGAAGGGCGCTGTTGAAATCTCCTTGGGACCCTGTGGAAAGAAAAACCCATTGCTCCAGGCATCAGAGTGGTCGACAGGTAAACCAAGGCAAAGGAAACTGGAGAACACAGCTTAAAGAGCTGCTCTTAGGAAGGAGGCAGGTGAAGGGGCAAAGCCTGTGCTGCTACCCAGGCTTACACCTAAGACCCAGGGCTCTGAGCTTTCAACACAGGCGCACACTCTGAGCACAGTCCCTTTTTGTCCTGGGGCCCTATATCCAAAAGGCGAAGGCAGGTTTCATCTTCTCTGGGATGGTACACCTGTCACTGTGGTCTGGCTCCCCACTCACCAGAGGCCTTCTGCTCCTTTACTAGGGCCGCCTACCTATAATCCAACACCACCTGTACTGCTAGCCACATGTCCAGGAGGAGCCTCTCCCACCTGGTCACAGTAAGTAGGCCAGAGGGAGTGAACTCCACCAGGTTCCCAGATACCAACGCAGTCATTCAGCTGAACCCACCTAGAACGCATAGAATCTGTGGAAGCCTTTGGATCCACCTGTTGGAAACCAGCAGAGAGAAGGTATCATCTGAAAAACAAGGTGACAGCATCATCACCATTGGGGGCAAGAAGCAGATGCCAGGGTGCTTCTCTCTAGCATATTCAGGCATAAGGCAAAGCTGGAGTCACTGGTATATGAGCCAGTGGTAAATCTATATAATAACACAACCCTGCAGTAAGTGTTGGATTCGGACTGCTGTGCTAGCATTCAGTTTTTCACTGAATCATAAGTGAATGTGGGAACTTCCTTGCATATGCTGTCATTTAACCCTCACTGGGAATAAATCTGTAATCCTAGTGTATCAAATGAGAAAATGTGCTCACAGTAGTTAATTAAAATTTACCCAAATATTACAACTCTCACCCCAACCAATGACTTAAGTTTTGAACTTCCTGGGGCTTTGGAGTTGTTTGTTGTTCTTCTTCAGCTCCCCAAATGATTCTGATGCTAGTAAGGGCTGAGAACACTGCTCCAGGAAAATGTAGTGAGTTCTGAGTCTCTTTACTTCTACCATGTTTCCCAACTTTCTATTTTTCTACCATTGTTTTCTGTGTTCCTTTTCCTAGAAGCTCCTACAACTCTCCTACAAGATTAGATTCTCTTCCTATGTTCTCAAACTATCTAGGTCGGAGATAAGCCTGGAGCCAATACAGCAGCAGTCCCTGACTGCCTCCCCCATCCCAGCCCCACACACCCTAAATAGGCTTAATTAAGTTCCCCCCACTCCAACACACACACACTGTTAGGATGGCCAAGGACTGGGAGAATGGTGCTGATCTCAGCTCCCAAATTGCTCTTGCATCTCAGCTCACTCCCCTCTCTGCTCTTTAATAAAGAATAAAAGGCTGCTGCAGCTGAGTTCCATAACTAGGACCCAGCCCTAATGATCTCATTTAACTCCAGTGCCTCACTTCATTCCCAGCTTCCTCCCATATCTTGATTTTTGTGATAGAAATGAGATAATGAATGGGGAGCCAGGTAGGGTAATATATAACAAGAGCCTGTGGATATAACATCATCCTCTGATGCCAATGCAGCCACCAGAAAAAAGCACTTGGAAAGGGTATCCTTATCCCTTATAGGAAGTAAAAATTTCAAGGGATGGTGATAGGTGAGAGAGTAAGCAGCCTGAGGGCAGAACTCTATGTTGGAGTGTTCCACTTTTTCTTAGTAATTATCAAAGTGCTGTTAAATGATTTGTTATTGTGTATGAATGGTGGAATACAGACAATCCTGATAAGAGATCTAAGTGTCTAATCTTGCCTCTCAGCTATTTGAAAAGCACATGGTAGACAATCCATGTTGAGCATTTTGGTTTTGGTTTATTTATGCAATAAACTTGAAGATATAAATAAAGACGTGAGTTAGAGAAATTCCTTGGTCTGAAGTGAAAATAACAGATGTGAATTATGTAAAAGAAATTCATATAGATGGGCACAGTGGCACACAGGCCTGTAATCCCAGCTGCTGGAAGGAGTGAAGCAGGAGGATGGCCAGTTTTAGGTCAGCCTGGGAAACATAGGCCTTGTCTCAATATTAAAAAGGAGAGGGGACAAGATGTGTAGCTCAGTGGTAGAGCATCACATTCCCCATTAGGACAAGTACCAAAACAAACAACAACCTGACACTCATTCATATTATTTTTTTTTTTAATTTTCACACAAGGATCTATCTGCCTCCAGTTGGCTGTGCCCTAGAGGCTGGAAGAAGCCCACCCTTAGGTCACAGGCAGACACTGGGCAGCGCAGTGGCAGGAGGTGGTCCTAAGGGCTCTGCCCAAGCCACATAGTTGTGGTGGTTGATCTGGGACCACAGATTTCCCCGACTGCCACTGGACTGGGGCAGGAGGAACAAAGCTTTCCTGAATCTTAGATGCAGTCCTGGTCTTCAGCAGCCTCAGAAACTGCAAACATGGCCGCCTCTTTGTACTTCACACAGTCTCCTGAGATTACTGTGTATCCAGGAGGCGACACTGGCTTCAATTGGCCCTAGTCTTCAGGGCAGTTGGGTAGCTACTGAGCAGGGGGCTGCACTCTGGCTCCCAGAATCCTTCTGGGTGGAGTAGAGAGGATGCCCTCTGCTTCAGAGCTACTGAGCCAGGTTCCCCTCACCTCGCACCCTTGGAAAATGGTTTCTGAACTCCCAGGACCAGATTTGCAGAGTGCTCCTCAAACTCTAATGTGAAAAGGAATCACCAGACCAACATTTAAAAAGAGATTCTGAATCAGTAGGTGGAACCTGAGAGTGCAGTTCTAACCAGCCCTCGGGTGAAGCCCACAGAAAGGGACCACAGCACAGAGTACTGAAAGACTAAAAACCACAGCCAACACAACCAGGGCCTGCAGGGCAAAGCTTTTTCTATTTTCTTTTCACAAACCAGACCCTGCAGTTGGCTGCTGCAGCACATCAAACACCACTATAGAAAAGGGAAGAGAAGTTCTTTGCTTGGTGAGGTATGAAGAGCTGTGATTTCTTGTGCCATTAGGCAGGGAAGTATGAAGGAAACTCTGCACTCTTGATTTCTGCTTTGGATCAGTCAAAAATGCTTGTTGTTGGTACCATGGTGCTCCAACATCTGCCCTTTCAAATGCTTGGATATACTTGGGAAATAAAGTATTATTTTAGGCAGTGAAAACTTACCTCTCAGTAACATCATTTTAATTTCAGTGGCCTTTAGTGATTAAAAGATACCCTTTATGATTCATCACTATTTCCTACTTTATCTATGGCTTTAGATATTTTTCTCTATTTTTCTAAAACACTTTTTCATAAGTCTAGAACAGTAATTAGCAATGGGAGATCAAGAGTCATTGTCTTTTCACATCTAATGTCAGGAAAAGAGTAGAATCCATTTATCCAAATGATTCAATTGAGAATCAAAACTGTCTCCCCTCCTTTTTTTTTTTTTTTTTTTTTTTTTGGAGAAAAAAGGGAAAAGAAGGTTTATTGCTGTGCTAGCAAAGGAGAAACACAGGGAACTCCTGTCCCAAAGGCTGTAATCAGGCCCATCAGCAGGAATAGGGAGCTTTTAAAGAGGTGATTCAGAGAAAATGAGATTAGGGAGGAGAGATCAGCAAGGAGAAGATCAGGGAAAAGAAGGTAAGGGAAAAGGTTAGGGAGAAAATCAGGGAGAAGAAGGTTGGGAAAAAGAAAAAAAAACATGTAAATTTCAAAGCCCCAAGAGATATAGTCAAAGCATTAAATGAACCCCTGTTACATTTTCCCACTGTCAATTTCTAGCCTCTATTTCTATGGAAAATGGGCAATGACATCTCCCAAGCTACTTTCTGCTGAAAGGGGGAAGTAACCCAAAGTCCTTGTTCTCTGGTGGGACATGGACAGTTAAGTGCATTCAGCATCAGAACAGTCCAGAGCTCCACTGTGGCAAATGGCAGGGGACTGAACCACATATACATAGAGCAGGGATGCAGCCACCTTGTATCCTTGCATGGAACTAAGTTCCTTCATTCTTGAGAGGGGCTCTTTGTCTTGTTCCACCCTCTGCCATTCATAATGGCCCTCTGGTTTTCTCACTCTAAATAAAACAAGATAAATGGAAAATCTCAATTTCCCATAACAAATTATGTACTTTCAATGATAGGTGTGGCATGAACTCACTTAAGGGATTCTGAAATATAGGAATAGGATTGAAGCCAGGGCCCAAGCCAGAAGCTAGTGCTGGTAACAGATAAGTTCAGAATGGGAAGGCAAAAATCAAGACTTAACCTAAAGGCAAATGGACAAAAAAAGGTCTTATGTTTTCCCATTCACTGAGTGTTTTCCTCTCCTATTTAACAACTAACTGAATAAACTCATGAAATGACTACTTGTTTTTTTCTTTATTTGAAGTGAGGATAAAATGTCATCAAGAAATATTCCCTCACAATCCATAAAGCCAATTAAGACAAATATCTTTATGTTATTATACCAAATAAGGTTGATTTAATTTGCAAAACTTCTTAAATGTCTAGAAAAGGAAAGGCACCAAAATAAAAGTGTCCCTGTGCCAAGGCATATTCCAGGCTCAAGATCTGGGCACCACTCCACCCTGTGCCTTTCCAACCCAACTGAGGAAGGTGTGAATCTGCAGGCTCCTGTGTGGGGATGGCAGCATGGGACAGTGGATCAGAAACAGAAATGAGTTTCAGAGACCAAGAAAACAGGAGCATGCTGTGGGAATGCCCCTGGGGGGGCACATATGGCCTCCAACAGGTTCTTCTTTCTTTCTGTTCTTTTGCATCTACTAATCTACTGGGACAAGGACCTCATCTGCAGCAGTGTGGGGCTGCCAAGACCAGACAGGTGCTTACACAGAAGTCTCCAATCCTATCTATGTGGAAGTCATTTCTGTGCCTTTAAGAATTCTGCTCAGCAGCCCTAGTAAACTAGATTGGGTTCTGGTCTCCTCAAGGCTTTCCAAGCTGGGGAATTTCCCCCCAACCCTGTTCTCTTTCCAGGTGGAGCTCTAGAGTTGCATAATTCTGTGCCTGCTCCTACAGGAGGGAAAAAAAATATGAATTTTTTCATCTTTGCCTATGTAGTGCTTTTAAAATTGATTTATTTATTGGCACACGTTAAATTGTACATATTGAGGAGGAATTCGTGTTATCTTTCCATATATACATATGGAGTCTATTGGTCACATTCATCCACTCTTCTTCCACTATCTCTTCACACCTTCCAAGCCCTAACAATCCCTATTCTACATTAAAGTAAATTTTTTTAAGATTCCATATTTGAGAGGGAACATGCCATACTTATAGCTATTTTAATAATATGTGGCAAAAGGTAAGCACTCTGTATATGCTTAAGTTAGTACTAATGCAGAATTTATGACATTGAAAGTAAAAGAATCATTAAACACAGTAGACTATGGTCCTGTAAGATGCTAAATATATGTACTTCTGACAATTTCAAAGTGAATCTGATAGCCAGGCAACAGTGAGTCATGCATGTAATCCCATCTGATCAGGAGACTGAGGTGGAAGGATTTCAAGTTCTAGGACAACCTGAGAAATTTAGTAAGACCCTATCTAAAAAAGAAAATAAATATCAAGTGGATCTGGTAAAAGAATGTGAAAAATCCCCTTACATTAGGGAGATGTTTAAAGGGCTTATGTTTTTAGCATAATAGTACCAACACATAAGAATAAATATAACTTTAAAAGGGTTGTTAGTTGTATTATGTCTCAGGAACTGTCACTTTCTTTACATTTCCTTTTACCTTCTTCAGTACTGAGAATTGAAGCTGGATCACTTTAGAACAGAGATACATCCCCAGCCTTTTTTATCATCCTGAGACAGGATCTCCTCCAGTTACTCAGCCAAGCCTCAAATTTTACTCTTTCTGCCTCAGCTACTCTCGTAGTTAGGATTACAGGTGTATGAGACAACTGTGCCTGAATGACCTATATGATTTCTTAATATCTGAAATCTACTTTTTGAAATTAACAATTTTGTTCCCACTCACAGGTTAATCAATCACCACCACCTGTGGCTTAGAAAATTTAAATGTCACTTAAATCTATTATAAGTTGAGACAAGAATTTGATTCTGAACCGTATTTAGTTACTTGATATTTAAGTCTATAGCTTGCCCTCCCTTCCTTTCCTTCCCTCCCATCACCTCTCTCTTCCCCTTAGTCATTTTCATGTAGAAATTCATCTGTAAAGAAACAAAATAGGCAGTTGATAATTCCAGGGAAGACTGAAGAATTGATCTTCATCTTCTCTCAAATAGTCCTCCCCAAGAGGTCCTAATTTTCATTCTCAGCTAGAGCATAGCCTGTGGTTTGATTTGGGATAGTGAATTAAGCCTTTGTAGAAGAAGAAGGTACATGCCCTGAAGAAATACTATGTGACATAGGATATCACATATATAAAGGAAACAGAGAGACTGGCATTTCACAACAAGTAACCCTTTGTAAAATATTTTAACCTTAATCTAATTAATAACTGATACCATTTGATTTATTAATTTCATTCAAGATGATTGCTTTCCTTTCTTTTTGTTTTGCTTTTTTGATTTGTTCTTCATAGATATTCAGAATAGTCAAGTGAAGATGATTGTTTTTCCACTGAAGTTCATCAGACCCAGCCTTCTGAAGCAATTTGCCTCCAAAAGTACCATCATCACACAACATAATGAACTATACAGGAGGATTGTGCAAGAAGGACTGGGGTTGTGGCTCAGTGGTAGAGTGCTCGCTTAGCACATGTGAGTCCCTGGGTTCGATCCTCAGCACCATGTAAAAATAAATTAATAAAAATTAGGTATTGTGTCCAACAACAACAAAAAAAGAATTAAAAAAAATTCTGCAAGAGAGCCATATATAAGCATCTAAATGCTTAGCAGCCACTCAATCCTTTGCCACTTCTCTGAGCCCTAACACTGTTTCTCCTGATCTAGAGGCCAAAATCATGGACCATTTACTCCTGTGTGAAGCAGGTTCTGAATTCTGCAGAGATGACACTGAGATCCCAGATGCTTTTGATACTGAGCTCAGAAGATTCTAGGCCATGGCTACTCCCCTGCATTTCTACTGGGAACTGCTCTCTAGGCCATGGGGGCTCCTATCTTGGGCTTGTCCTTGACACAGTCAGTTGCCAACAGCACAGATACTAAGAAACATGCCTAGTTCCTCCTACCTGCCTGCCTGGAACTCTATGCCCATGGCACAGAAGAACTAAAATTCAGCCTCAGGAGAGTGCCATGCTTCAAAGCAACCATGAAGTCACCTGTCCTGGCAGCTTCTCTTGGTCATATCCATGTAGTCCTGGAAAGAGGCTCCCCAGAAACATGCTGATCTTTAATCCTGGGCCATGATCACTGAGTCCTACAAGTAATGAGTATTCAATCTGAGTGATTCTATTTATTCTCCCTTTCAGACAAATGTAAGATTTTTCTCTTACACATGTCTCTTTGTTTATTTACTAATAGGCAAGAGATATTGCTTTTATAGGCCCTCATAAATATTTGATTCTCTTGTTCAACAGTAGACAGAATGAAGAGAGAACAGAGATGGAGGAGTTCTGCATGGGTTGGGGACAAAGCTCTGATTCTGAGCTGTGCTATGGACTTGATATCAGAGCCTTAGGAAAGTGATCCTCTTGCTTTGGTGGGCAGAGGTATGGAAGTTATCCAGGTAAACAATGCAAAAGAGCCACAGCTGTTGGCCTCAAACAAATCTATCCAAGTATAGAAAAGAATGTGTGGCTTAAGTGGGAAGTGTGTCTCCTTGGATAGTACTTTTGTTCTGCATCTACTTAAGGAAGGGCCTGGAAGTCTCCAGTTTCTAATGCCTTCACACAGCTGCCCCTGCCCAGCACAGCCTCTCCCAGACCCTGGCCCCTTTCAGATTAATGTCACTCAGATATGGTTTTATACCCACCAGGGATAGGAAGTTTTAGAGGGCAAAACTTCTGCTTCTGGTTTCTGGATCTCTGTGTTAATGCAGTTAATATATATAGAAAATATAAAAATGTCTGTTTAGACAATTTATTTCTTGATTGAAAAGCTTATATGAAAGGAAAACTAAAAATTCATAAAATTGTGAAAGGCATTATTTTTGTTGAAATAAAAGTGTTAAACTAACTTGATAAGAACATCCTGAAAACAAATATTTTAATACTTTTTTATGGAGAAAATGTATATTTTATGAATGAAACCTAAGTTCATTCTTTTGTGGTTGTTAAAAATAAAAGGGGTTGTAACAGGCTAAAAGGCAGCAAGAGGAATGCTAAGGCACAGTTGTGTTCCTTTTGCCTTTAGGAATAGAAACTGAACACACTTAGTTTAAGCACGAGGGATGAGAATAACTCATAATCTGATCAAAAAGCAAAGATAGATTTAAGACTGAACATCAAAGAATGTTTAAAAAACACACAGCAACAGGCTCATAAAAAGAGACTTTAAGAAATTAGGAAAAACTGGATCAGGAGGCCATCAAGCCCAAAGCAAACCTCTTCAAAGCCACAAAGGCCCCAGCAAATGTCAGAATACTGGGTCACTTCAAGTGTTTGTGGAAAATGTGTGCATGAAGTACTGCACAAGACCATTGTTGAAAAGTAAATGCTACATTCACCCTATAAAACAATCTGGTAATGCTCAGAAAAGTTCAGGTAGTACCTTTTTGAGGAAACAGTTATGTTTATGGGCACCTGCCTTAGGTAAATTATCTCACAGGTGTATAGGGACAATTATGTGTGGTGATAGGGGACAGCAGAAATACAAATGACCACTACAGGACAATGGAGAGGTAGAGTGTGCTAAGGCACATCAGATACTACTGTGTCAGAGTTCAAAGCTGCAGGTGAAATGCACATAAAAAGATCTTAGTAACTCATAAAGAAGGGCTTTGATTGCAGATTAGTAGTAGAGTTCTTGCCTGGCATGCATGAGGCCCCGGGTACACTTCCCAATGCTACCACAAAAAATAAATAAATAAATAAATAAATAAATAAATAAAGAAAGAAAGAAAGAAAAACAAAATGTTAAAAATTCATTCTTAATAAAATTAAATATGTCTCCTGAAGCTTTTTATGTCAAATGAAAATATAATTACCTATAGAATGAATCATTCCTCTTCCTATATCTTGTCCAAGGTGATCTGTGAAAATGGTTCAATATTGTCTTGATACATAAAACCCCACAAAATCTTAAAAAATAATGAGTTCAAATCTTTGTGTTCACTTTTAAAATACAATGAAACTGCCAAGTCATCAAGGGTATGCATATCCAAAAAGCCACCAAGTATCTGAAAGATGTCACTTTAAAGATACAATGTGAGTTGGCATAGTGGTTCATGCCTGTATTCCCAGGAGCAGTAGAGACTGAAACAGGAGATTCCAGAGTTCAAGGCCACCCTCAGCAACCTCCTGAGGGTTTATGCTACCTAGTAAGACCCTGTCTTAAAACAGAAAATTTAAAAAGACCAGGGGATTAACTAAGAATTAAGTACCCCTGGGTTCAGTCATCAGTAACCAAAGAAAACCAAAAACAAACAAAAAATGTGTGCCATTCCACTGTTAAAATGGTAGAGTTGATTGGTGTGTCTAAGAGTAGAGCTGACATAGGGTCCATAGACCAAAAACAAGCGCTCAATTTTGGGAGACATCCTTAAATATTGAAGAGTCATGCTAAACTTGAGGATCTAAATATGAGTTTTTTTGTCATTTAATGTATCCAATGAGTAAAGAACCTAGATATACTGCCTCATTTACAGAGCTTATGGACAGATTAACCCATACATGAATTCCCCCTGCCCCATTGAGATGATCCTTACTGAAAAAGAATTGTTTCCTAAACCAGAAGAAGAAAATGCACTCACACACATGGCAACAAACACATGCACACACACACACACAAAGAAACACAAACAAACAAACAACAACAACAAAAAAAAAAAAGAAAAAGAAAGATGTCTCTAAATTGCTGAGACTGGCCTTGAACTTTAAATCCTCCTGCTGCAGTCTCCAGATTTACTGAGATTGCATCTGTGCTCCAGTAAAGCTGGCTAAATATACATTTAAATAAAATAGAAATGGGATGAATTGCTATAAAAAAAAGGAAAGTAGATAAAGAGGAACAACTTAGGATAAAATACTCCTATTTACATTAGAAAAGGTTAGCATTCTGGGGGGGGGAGAAAACTATGGATAATATGAGATTAACTCCATTGATTTGTCCTTTAGATAGGAAAATCATAGGAAATTTAGATACACTTTAATGCAAAAAATCTAGGCATAGATTAGAAAGTTTACAATTCTAGGGACTGGGTCTCAGAGGTAGAGCACTCACTAGCATGTGTGAGGCACTGGGATTGATCCTCACGACTACATAAAAATAAAGAAATAAAGAAAATGTGTCCATGTATAATTTAAAAAACAAAAAGAAAAATTAAAATTCAAAATAGCCTTCTCTCAACACAACCTGCTCTCCTTACTCATTTCCCTATTTATCCATGAATGCTTTGAAACTTAGCCTCTCCATCCAGTTCCAGGATGAATTAGCTTATGGTCTTAAGACTATGATCCAGCACCACTGAGTCTGGTCTCTAAAACCAGGCAATTCCTGCACATATGAGGAGAGTTAGCTGGGTTCAGTAACCCATTAAGGTAATCACAGCAAATGAAAAGACTGAGGGAAGAAAAACACATGTTTGAGGCCATACTAGGCAACATGGCCAGATCTTGTATCAAAACAGAAAATAAAAAGGGCTAAGAAGAATCTCACTGGTTTAAAGCCTAAGATTCAACCACCAGCATGACTGGAAAAAACAAAATGGGATGCAGAATTGGACACAGTCATTAATTTATGTGGTTGGTTTGTTTTTGTTTTGGATACCAGGAATTGAACTCAGGGGCACTTGAGAATGGTCCACATTACCAGCCATATATATATTTTTTTTTTTTGGTATTTTATTAGAGACAGAGTCTCACTGAGTTGTTTAGCACTTCACCCTTACCAAGGCTGACTTTGAACTCAAGATTCTCCTCCCTTGGTGTCCCAGTGTAACTGGGATTACAGGGGTCCATCACTATGCCCAGCTAATTTGTCTATGTTTATCTGAAATAGGGAGAGAATTTTTATAATGATTTGAAACTGCCAAGGACTGGAGCCAGCCTTGCCACCCACACCCACCCACCTTTTCACTATCTAATTCAATCAAAACCAAGGAATTTCAACAATGCCTTCAGGATTAGTCCACTTGCACCTTAATCCTATCAGGTTCTTCAATCAACTTGTGATGCAAATGAATGTTCCTGGAAAGTGATTGGATATGTCTTCTGAGGTCAGCTACAAGACATACCACTATAAAAAGATTCTGTCCATACCAGACTGAATCATTTGCTCCTTTTTCTAGTCCAGGAACACACCTTGGCCTGGTAGGGAAGCTGAAACTATGGTGGTCCCTCTGTTAACCTCAGGATCCCTGACTCCCAGGAGGGCATGTCCAGAGACCAACATGCCCCCAGGCCTGAACCCAGAACAGGCATGGGCCTGGGCAATGGATAATTTTCCTGTTCTGAGCCGCCACTCCTGCCAGTGCCTCCAGAGCTGTGGAGATGTGAATGTTTTGGTAATCTAACTATCTCACTGGGTCTACACAGAACAGGGAGCTGTCTTTGGAGATCTGAGAGTAGTGTACTAATGGAATATGTTGTTACACAAGAACAGAGAGGTCTAGAATCCACGAGGGCTGAATCCACTCAGGAGCTCCAATCAACTCAAGAAGAGGCAAGCCCTACTATCAGTACAGCCCAATGGACCCTGAACCTCTCAGGAGGTGCCAGTGCCTGGGCTATTGGACAGACACACACTGAGGCTGCTTCATGGAGCCCAGCTCATCCCTGGAAGCTGCTGAAAACTGAGGCTTACATCCCAGAGGAACACAGAATAGAAAGGAACCCCAGCCTGGAGGATGGCTTGCAGTACAATACCCATCAGCCAATGCTCTGGAAGAAACCTGAAGGACTCCATTGGGGACCCTCATACTGTCCTTGTGGACTCATGCACTGGAACTGTGCCCTGCATGCCTAGGAGCCTTGGCTGTGTGGGTCATTCTTATTTTGTTCTTTCTCTCCTGAATGAATTAAAGGTTCTTCAATAAGAAGAAAAAAAAATCTTTGTGTAATTAATTTGATAAGGAATTCTTCTTTTAAATGGACTGAGAATTCTCATAGCTTCTAATCTGATTGAATTTTTCATGATAATTAAACCCATTTCTTTATTCACTGGTTGTCTTGATTTTGAGGGGGGTGAGTCAGGATGGGGAGGTGTATAGGTGGGTCTGGGGCAAGAAGGAGACAATTACCCAGTTCAGATCTGTGGGCTGAACCCAAGGGCATCTCTGAAGATATGAGGGTAGGGTGCTAACAGAATGTGTACTTGGGTGGCCACTTGCTGGTGTTTCTTCAAAACTGAATGTGACCTTCTTGAACTCTGGAGAGAACCAGCATCACTAAGTTTTCTTTAAATGGTCCCCAGTTACATTACCTAGGAAAGAATACCAAATGAAATCTCTAGTCTTGGGTCTTCTGAGTTGACAACCAAGGAAACCAAGACATCAGCTGTAGGTCAGACATGTTCAGGAAGTTACAGAATCCTGCCCTGGTGGGCTCGGTCCATTGGTGGGTATAAGGATGGCCTTAGGCCTTAGCCTAAGCAACTCCATTTAAAAACTCCAGTTTGAAACCTGTAGTCTCACCAGGCATGCCTACCTACAGAGCCCTCTAGTATGGGCCTCAAACACAATCTGTCCCTTCTCCCTACCTTGACAAGCTCAGAGTTTAGTCTCTCCCATGTTATCCTCACCCTGATGAGAGCAAGAAGCAAAAAAATCAGGATGGGGAAAACCAGACCAGATGCTTTAACCCCAGAGCAAATGATGTCACTGAGAAATCTGGTGGCAGCTGATAGGGATTGAAAGGGTGATCAGAAGCCCCAGAATTTAGTATAAATGATGGAGCAAATGAACAGACATTCTGCTAGCTGACACTGATGCACACAAGCCTGAGAGCCTGATGAGGACCTATTATGACATCCCAACTCTTCTCATCTGCCTGATCCTCTGCCTTGTTCTCATCTCTCTCAAATTCTACAACAGCCTCTTCACTCTAGTGAGAAAAGGACTTTTCCCTAGACTGCCTCCTCAGCCAGCCATTAGGTCCACCCTAGGAGAAGCCTGCCTTCAGTCCTGACCTGATCACCTTGGTCAAAATAAGTGTGCATCTGCTGGACTTAGAGCCCAAGGCTTGAGACTTTTGATCTGACACATGAGCTTAGCATGCAGAGGGAATTTCTATCATGAGAATGTCAGGATTAAATGTGATTTTAGTGCTTAGAATTAATCTAGAGTTGTTTACTGTGAGTTGATTATGTTTATTGAAGTGCTAACATTAAGGATTATCAGTTCCTTGATTAAGAACCTATAGAGTAAAATTGCATTGAATGATTTGAGTGAATAAAGCATTGAAATGGCAGAAGCACATGGACATTATTTATTTCTCCCCCTGGACTGCATAAATTGCATCTTTTGCCCATCATGACAGTAGAGTTGTATGGCAAGCATCAGTTTGCTCAGGTTGCTTTAGCCAGCTATCATCATCAGGGTGCCATGATGTGTACCAATAATCCAAGCTATATAGGAGGCTCAGACAGGAGCACTGCTTGAAGCCACCCTGAGCAACAGAGCAATATCCTGTCTTAAAAAATAAAAAGATAAATTACTCTACACTGGGCTGAGCTTCAAGGGATGTAAATGCCTTCATTAGCATGGACATGGACTTTTAAACTTTCCTGTTTCCTGAAATCCAGTAGGTTTTAGATTGAAGGGATTTGGATTTAGAGGGGCTTAGGTGCTAGGTCTTCCTGAACAGTGGGATCAGACCTGTTTGTATTTTTTCTCATCAGCTTAATTGAGTGTTAATTGTCCATGACAGGAAATGGGAATAGAGGCTCAAAGAGGAGTTGGAGTGTTTTTGTGGTTAGATAGAGAGAACATTCCATGTGATCACCCTTACTTCTAAAGACTTAAAGTCTAAATCAGAATTTCTTCCTCTCCCTCTCCTTGTTGATTTTTTTGAACCTTGGGGACAATGTGAGGATTAGGCTCCACAATAAATAAAGGCAGGAGGCTAGATGTAGTGGCCCAGTCCTGTAGTCCCAAGGACTTAGAGTTTGAGGGAGGAGGAAAACAAGTTCAAGGCCAGCCACAGTAAATAAGGAAGTCCCTGTCTCAAAAAAAAAAAATTAGAGATGCAGCTGAGGGGTGGAGGCCTTGTTGACCATATGTGAAGCCCTTGAATCAATCACCAGCACCACCAAGAGGAAGAAAAAAAAAAAAAAAACACAATGAGACATGACCACATATGCCACTTCCCAACATTTCCAGACATTGAGAAATTTTATATTTTACAAAAGTAGTTGTACAAAAGGACATCTTTTTATTTTTGAGAAAGTTTTAATTGTTTTACACACACACACAAACACACACACACACACACACACACACACACACTGCCTAGCCAAATAATTAGCACTGTCATAATGTACTTTCTTTTGGTTAAATTTGCATAAAACAAAATTAGAACTCTCTAGAAGTCATAGCATAGCACATGATAAAAAACAATGCTGGCAAAATAAAATAATAGAAAAGAAAAGAAAAACTGACATTAAATTGTGTTTTTTTCTTGGTACTTGGATATGAACCTGGGGCACCTTAACACTGAGTTACATCCTCTGCTGTTTTTATCTTTTAAGAGACTCTCACTAAGTTTCTTGTGGCCTCATTAAATTACTGAGGCTAGACTGGAACATGTGATTCTCTTGTCTCAACCTCCTGAGTAGCTGGAATTACAGACATTTTAGGTATTAATAATGGTCAATTGCATAGAGGTAGTACACAAAGCTGGCTGACATTCACAATCACTAACTCTATTTCAAAATCTTACATTGAAAGGAATTATGCGTTTTTTTTTAATTAAAATTTATTTTTTAGTTGTAGTTGGACACACCCACCCACTAGACAAAGTTCCTAAGGCTTTATAATACTTTAGGGTCATACAAAATTGTTTTCATTTCTTGTAAAACTAAAAGTAAACAATTAACTCTCATACCTAATATAACATCTGATATATAATATTAACATCTTGTCTTAAAATCAGAGTGAAAGGACTTTTAATTTGATTTTAATTTTTATTTTTTTAAAGGGAGAGAAGAGAGAGAGAGAGAGAGAGAGAGATTTATTTTTAATATTTATTTTTCAGTTTTCAGTGGATACAACATCTTTATTTTATTTTATGTGGTGCTGAGGATTGAAACCAGCACCTCGAGCATGCCAGGCACACGTGTTACCAGCTGAGCCACATTCCCAGCCCCAATACCTTTATTTTTATTTATTTATTTTTCTGTGCTGATGAGGATCTAACCAAGAGCCTCAAATGTGCTAGGTGAATGCTCTATCACTGAGTCACAACCTCAGGCCTTTTTTTTTTTTTTTTTTTAATTTTAGGGCAAGAATCTCCTTGGAGATTATCTTTACATTTATTTTCTCTATGGTATTATTTTTCTGAAATACAATCAAGAGTCTCATGATCTTGAATTGAAAATGATACATGAAGACATATGATACATGAAGAAATATCTATGTTTGAGAGAAAGAAGCCAGTGTGGATTTTACTGTCACAATTTTTGTCAGAAAGATCCAAGGAGGAGTAGTTTTTATCCTTGGGAGTCTAAGAACACACACAGAAGCATAAATTCCTTCACAAAGTTTCATCTTAACCATGCAGGACCAAGTGAATTCTGCTTTGAAGTAGGTTTATAATTTGGCCTCCCTAGAGGTAGAGCCCCAGGTGCTGCTAACACAAATCCCTAGGATACCAGGCAGGACTCATCCACCCACTAGGCAAAGTGCCTAAGGCCTTATAATACTTTAGGGGCCTACAAAATTGATTTCATTTCTTGTAAAACTAAAAGAAATCAATTAACTTACATACCTAATATATCATCTGATATAAATATTAACATCTTGTCTTAAAATCATAGTGAAAGGATTTTTAGTTTAATGTATTGATAGCCTTTTCAGTGAAGGAATGAATCCCTGAAGTTCCAAGTGTGCATGGGGCCAAGATTCAGGGTAGGTCCCTGCAAGGGGCAGAGAGCTACAGGTTCTGTTCCAATTCCTCAGCCTGAGGAAGGCTTAGATTTTGACAAGAAGCACAGAGAGAGGCCAAGTGCTTTAGTCTGAATTAGGGAATGTAACAGGAAGAAAAGAAGATATGTCCTGACTGGAACTCCACTTAATTTTACTATGACACTTTTACATAACTAATCTTTAACTAACCTTATCTAAGCTTTGTAAGGTTTAAAAGTGTGTCTTTTAATAATCTTCAGTATCTTTTGCATCTATTTCATAATTTAATAAGCTTCTTAATTGAATTACTTTTGATATCATTTTCATCCATTTTGCAGACTAAAATCTCAATATTTTTGTAGTTTTTGTGATTCTACAAATATTTTGCTAAAAAAGCTATTACTTAAATTTCATTTCACTAGAATAATTTCCAGGAAGACACAGAAAGAAATGAAAGTGAAAGATTAAAGGTCCTACACAAAATTTGTAAAATTGTGTAGCATCATTATTTTTGTTTAGGGATTTAAAATCTATATGATTCCATGTCAATGGGAAGCCATGTTTTCATTACTATAAACATGTACATAGATGTAGAAATCCCTAATACTCTCTACCTCTTGGATTTATAAGGACATTTAATATGTCCTAGAAACTCTATACAATCAATTGCATTTTGATTTCTAAAGGTTGCCTTGTTTCAAACTAAGTGGATCTTTTTTTATCTTGTACAATGAAAGACCACTATTTTTGTTGTTGTTGCTGTCCATAGAGTTTCTTGTTTTCTTGGAATGAATCTATGGAATAAATTTTTAAAAGTGGAATTCCTGTGTCAAACAGTATTTTTAAAATTGATAGTATACATGGCTATGTTGCAGATTAAAGTATCCTACTAAACTCATTCAAACAACCAGTATTGAGAAATGTATTTTTGCCAACTTTTTAATGACATGGGTTATAATGACAATTCTTTCTTCTTTTTTATAATGCAGGAATCAAATCCAGGGACTCATGCATGCTAGGCAAGTGCTCCACCACTGACCTACAAATTCTTAACACTTTCTAATATGCCATTTAAATGTGTGTTTCTTTTACTTTTCTTGTGTCTAACATTACTGAAGAAACTAGTAGTATTATATATTTGTCTGAGGGAATTTGAAAAGAGTTCTGTAATTTTCACCATTTTTCTAATTAATTTTGGGTGAATGTCATTGATTCTATTTAAGTATCAATAATTAGCATGTTCAAAAGCATTAAGTGTCCAGTCTTATGTACTTTGTTTCTTCTTTGCCTCATTAACATCCATTTTTTTTCACTATTACTTATCCCAATCTGTTGTCTTGCTGAATCTTCAATTATGATTTCAAATCTTTGACCTACTAACACCTCTTTGTGGCTCCTCGTAGCACCATAACAGTCAAGAACTCTGGATTCCCAGTGTAATCTGAACTCTCTTTCCAGATTCCAGTTTCACACTGCCCCCAAGAATCATTACTTTGCTGCTGTAGGAGAAACAGTCATAGTTTTAAGGCAAGAATATATCAGCAGTCAGAATCGGGTGAAACCTTGGTGGGGGGAGAAGATCACTGAATAGAGCTCTACAGTACCAGAAGAAAATGTAGCAGAGGAAAAGATTCAGGAAGAAGAAACTACCTTGAGTCCAGGAAGAAGTCAGTGTCTGGAACTGCATTGGCAATAGAAGTCACAGTAGTAATCCTGGAGCTTGGGATCTATCAAAGTTATGTGCAATTTCTGAAAAGAAAAAAAAGAAAGAAAGAAAAAGAAAGATAGAAGGAAAAAAGAAAGGAGGAAGGAAGGAAGGGAGAGAGGGAGGGAGAGAGGGAGCCCTTAGAAATGAAATAAGAACGCCAAACTATGACTATATGAAAAGAGCTCAGGGTGAAAATTCAACCCAGGAGACCAATACCAAGTGCAAAGACAAACATAAACGTCAATCCAAGGGATTAGACTTTTATATCTCAACTTAAAAACCTATGAAATACCATCTCATGTGTTGATTTAAAACCAAGATACTCTATTCTTTTATATACTACAGGGTGTAATGTTTCTGATGCAAATTGAAGTCATCACTTGCATTTAGTCTTATCACATAGATGCTATAATTATACAGCTTATGGAATCCACTTTCTTTCCAGAGTTAGATACTAAAGACCTTAGCACATTTAGCATAGCAGAATCATTTGCCATATATTCAATTGAATTACTTTACATGATTGTTCATTTTCAGTTATGTCACAGGAGCAAAAGTTTAGATCCATTTTGATATTTTGTAAAATATCACTGAGAAACAGTACTCCAGCTCTCTGAATATTAAATTAATTGTAAAGATAAATCTTGCAATATGTGTCAGGGTAATACAGGCTTGTAATCTCAGTGACCTAGGAGGCTGAGGCAAAAGGATTACAGAATCAAGACAGGCTTTAGCAACTGCACTACATCATGTGTCAAAATAAGAACAAAAAACTATTGGGGATGCATCTTGTTATCTAAAAGTATTGAGGATGTATCTGATAAGGTTGTCAAAACCAGAGTATTATTTCAAGTTGAAACTTTTAAAAACCCAAGGAAAAGAAGGTATCAGGAAGGCCAGCTTTAGCAGAGTTCCTTGGAAGGCCCTTGACAGTAAAATATTCTGGGTGAAGTCTTCTGAAACATCTATGCCAATGGGTGAATACCTAGGCCCAGAGTTTGGAGGTCTAGCTGCTGGGGTCTGTAGAGAGGCCTCGCAGTGAGTGCAGTCAAGTATATAGCAGCTGCTGTGACCCAGATGGGGAGGCACCCCTGAAATAGTCTTGGGGGAAACAGATGACAGGGTGGCACATAAAATCATTTCTCATGTGGGTTCTCAAGGCTGCTCTGTATCTGCTTGGAGACTTAGTGCTTGTAGAACACCCAATACACAAGTGCCCTGTCTGCCCAACCTGTACTCAGAAGATGCCACCAACCCACCATGCCAATAAGCAATGCAACAGCAGTGAGGATGGGGCCTCTTAGATCTGAACATGGTCTCTTACCATGCAGGGTTCTGAGCCTCCTCTTTTCCCAATCCCCAGCAGGAGTACACTACACCCAAGAATTTCATATTTTAGAACAATTTTATTGAGAAAAAAGAAGAAAAAAGAAACATGCACAATAGCTGTGAAGCCTCCATGGCAAGCATTACTGTTACAGGATCTGTTCCAAAATGGTCTTCCAAACAAAGGAAATCTCAATGCTGCTGAGCCCCAATGGTTGCAGACTCAAGCAGCCTCAAGGAGTCCTGTGCAGAAGGGCCTGGATCCACTTCCAGCAGCTTTGGCTAGTCCCATGGTGGCTTGAAGGGGCAGAAGGAAGAGGACTCTTACAAGGATCACCACCACCAGAGGTCTTGGGCTCCAGACTTTCATCACAGGTGCACCTGGAACAAGACAAGGGAGCCCCAGCAGGTGGTCAATGGTGGGACACCTGGGGCTTGGTCTGGGTTGAGAATGCCCTGTCCAGCACAAGAGGCTCTGTGTCCTGGTGCAAGGTGCTGTATCCTCTGGGAAAGTCATCTTTTCCTAACCCATGCCAGGAACGACATCCTCGGGATGTGGAATGCAGGTTGCAGTAGAAGTCTTGGCAATCATAGGAGATATCTGGCAGGTGGATGTAGAAGGGCAGCGGCAAGGGCCCAGGATATATTGAGATCAGGGTTGGTGGCCTCTAGAGCCCTGGTGCCTGGTCTGCAGAATTCAAAGCCTGTGGCACACAGCAGGGAAAACACTGCTCTATGGCTTTGTGGGCCTCAGACCAGGCACCACCAAGTATATGGGACTTAGCAGGCAGCAGTTTGGGTGTGCTTAAACCCTTCTGGCCTCCAGGGAGTTTCTAACCACAGACTGGGAACCTGGGTGGTGTTGGCTTTAATCCTGAAAGGAAATCCCATCACAAAGCTTAGTTAATGAGATTAATAACAACAACAAAAATCTAGCATCTGTCAGTTTTTTGTAAGTGGGAGGCAGTCTTGCTCCATACAAGTCACTGAAAAATAGACATTTTTCTTCTGGCTTTAGCAAGGTTTTAAGCACAATACCTAGATTCACACAATATGGTTTGGTTGTAACCCTTTCCCTTCCTGAGCTCTGCCTGCATGGTACAATACTTGTGAGTAGGAATACTTCCAAACAGTAATTTAAAAATGGGAAATGAGTTTTGGGTTTCAGATCTGGTGCTGTAATCTGATTGATCTATCACCTCATACCCCACTATGTCCAACTCCTATCTTGAAAAATGAGTCACCAATATAAGAAGAGGACTTGGGGCTCTTTGGAGTAGGTTTGGTTATAATCCCTCATGAAAGGTATTCATGGTTCATAATGAAGATTTTTAAAAAAACATTGTAAAGATAGCCATCAGTGTCTTCTAAACACATAATGGAATGAAGCTAGAAATCAATAATAAAAAAAGAGGAAGTAAAAATTCAGAAATTTGTAGAAAGCAAAAAGCATTTCAAACAATTTTCTGATCAAGGAAAAAAAGCACCAGACTAAGTAGAACAATACATAGATGTGAATAACAATGAAAAACCCACTGTACCAAAATTTGGGGGATGAAGCAGAAACAGCAACCAGGAAGGTGTATTAGGGTTCTGGAGAGGAACAGAATCAACAGGAAGTACGATTATAAAAAAGCGATTGATTAGATTGACCAAAAGCTGGATAGTCCACAATGGACAGCTGCAGTCTGGAAAGCTTTCTGTGTCCTGACTTGTTCCCCCAGGAGCACGTGTTAGGGTTTTGACGTGGTGTGCCCCAAAAACTCACGTGTGAGACCATGCTACGTTTGGCAGAGAAATGATTGGGCTTAATTAGCCTTGATTTAATGGGTGAATGGATCCCTGATGGGATTGACTGAGTGGTAACTGGAGCCAGTGGGGTGTAGTCTGAGGAAGGATTCTCTGGGGGCGTGGCTGTGGGATTTACGTGGCTATCTGGCCTCTGGCCAGTGAGATCTCCTACATAAAACCAAAAGGATTAAAGGCAACAGAAAATCGTAGCTGAATAACAAAAGGAAATAAAGGGAGCTGAAGGGGAACTAAACCTACAAAGGGCTGCTCTTGCTGCCTGGCCTCTAGGTCTCCTGGCAAGGAGCCTTGCTGTCCCATGAAACACTCCCCCCCCAAGGCGCTGCACCTATTGGCTTGGGAACAAGGTCATAGCAGCTCAGGAGACGCTGGGGTCCTTTCCTTGGAAGAAAGTTGCTGTTGTCAAAAGAAAACCTGTTTGGGCTGCGTTTGTTCATTTAGTTGGGCAATCACATAGAAGCAAGGGGCTTGGGGAGAGGGTATGGCAGCTCCATCCATAGACCCAGCTAGGAGAAATGTCATGGCTTGATAGGAAACTGGTGCCAGTAACAGGGCACTTGTGGTACTAAGGGAGTCAGAGAGGGCACAGCTGCTGCGTGCAAACCTCGGAGCGATATCGCATAAATGGGCAGGAGGCAATTTGTGCAAAGACTACTGTGATGCTGGCCCTCAGAGCCGGCTCTGGATTTCTTAGTTTCAGTTCCCCTTCAGCTCCGTTTATTTTGGTTTGTTTCCCCATCACGTCTAATCGTTTCGGTTTTATGTATGATGTTTTCGCCTACTGAGCTCCTGGAGTTTGCTATCTCTGCGTTTTAGCCTCTCTGGCTTGTCTCCGCCCTCCGCCTGGAAGACCTTAAATACTGGGGATGGCGATGGTGCGGAGGCTCTGCCTCATCTCTTCATCAGCACAGAGGCTTCTGTCCTGCTGTCTGAGTCTCACCCAACGGAGTAGCATTTTCTGGGCCCTGTGAAGCAGGCTTGGGATTCGCGGAGGTGGCGCCAGAGCCTTGGCCTCCTCCTGTGCTGAGCTTAGAAACTGGTGGGATTTGGCCTCTTCCTTGCTACTCTGTCCTAGTAGAGTTCTCTGTTGACAACTGCCCCTTCGACTGGGAGCGGCTCTCCAGTTCTGTTGGCTGGGGCGCCGGGTCCACCGCAACACGGATTCCGCGGGAGTCCAGAGCTCCTGGGAACTTGGGGGTGCTGCCCATCCTTCTCTGGAAGCAAGGCAGCCTCAGATCAGAGAAGGACCCTCAATGATCTTACTCTCTGAAAAGATTCTCGGCTACAAAATGGCAATTAAAACTCACTGAGATTTGCCTTTAGTTGTTCCTTGTCAATTTTTGAAAATTCTCTTTCTCCTGACAATTCTCTGTAGCCTTCAAGTCGCCCATTACCTGCGGTTTTCTTCTGTTTCAAACATTTGTATTCATCTTATTGCACATTCCATTCCATAACTTTAGACTTTTTTCCACTTCAACTTTTAGAAACGACTTGTACGATTTTACAATCACTCTCAGAATTTTGTAGGTTTAAAGAAGGAATTGGTTTCTCGATTTTATTTCTTAATCTTTAATACTCATTTTGTTACTTAGCATGATTTGCAATATAAATATGCCTTGGCTTTTCTCATTTAATTTCATATGCCTTTCGTTTTTACAACGTGTTTTTAAAAATTTTATTTATTTATTTATTGAGACATCCTCTCACTCAGTTGCTTGGGAGACAGGGCTCACTAAGTTGCTGAGGCTGTCCTGGAACTTGTGATCCTCCTGCCCCAGCCTTCTGAGTCGCTGGGATTACAGTAGGCATGCACCACCATGCCAGGCTCTAACCCGTTTTTATATACTGAGTTGGTTAACGTATTTATGTATTTTGTATATTTTTGTCATTTTGTTTCAGTCCCAGTTCATTTTATTTCTATTCTCACGCCTTCCTTTGTTTTTTAAGGATGGCGTTTCATTGCATTTTGATTTTAGGGTTAGGGTTAGGGTTAGGGTTTTTCGGTAATTTTGATTTTGTCAAAAGTCTCGCTGGGCGGGGGGTTATTCATCTTACTATTTCTGGTGGTAGGACCAGGTGATTGCACACACTGGACAAGTGCACAGATCACCAGTTTGAAAAGATTCCTTACTGATTTGCATGTCTAGCAGTCTTTCCACTTAGGTTTGCTGTGGAAGGCAAGGTTTAGCAACTCACAAGGTGAGTGCTACCATTACTTAAGTGTACCAGGACTCAGTATGGCCATATCTGAGATTTCTTCGCCCAGGCAAGTGCAGGTAGGCCCCTGAGGTCCGACTTAGCTTTGTCTCAGAATTTTCCACCTTGTACAGGTTGGATGTAGACTCGAATGTGAACAAATTAAGTGGTACACGTTCCTGATTATTCCTTGCCTGTGATTTCTTAGTTGTGCTTTCAAATTTTCTTTTTCTGAGCAAGTTGTGGTGAAATAATTTTTTTTTTTTTTTGTAAGAGTAAGAAGTCAAATACAGCTAGCTATGCTTGAGATTTGAAGTGCCCCCCAAGGGTTGCGTTTTCAGGTCACAACTTAGTGGAAGGAAACCAGTACTAGCCAAGCAGTGCCTCAGACTTCTTAGTCACACCTTATACCCGACTGGTGGATGACTGTAGGTATTGCCAGCTTCCTCTTATCTGTGCCAAAGATTTCTTGGTCTCATGAAGCCTCAGTTTGCAACAATCACAGTTGCACAAGAGTATACAAGTTCTGAAATCCTTTTAATTTAGCCTACCCAGCAGCCCCAGTTAGCAACAACGCAGGCTTAGTTTGCTCCATGGATAATCAATACAGCCCAGACTGCAATAGGTGTTGTTTTTATTTTTTGTTTTCGGTGCCAGGGTATTGAATCCAGGGCTTGGAGCATGCTGCACTGAGTTCAACCCACAGCCCCTGCCCCAAGTTTGCAGCTTCACTTTGTGGAGATGCTTGCCTGGATGTTTTGCTTTTAAAATTTTCTTTTGGATACTTTGGCCCTGGATGGATATGTTTGGTTTGTATTGATTCCTAATTGCACTGCAGAAATGTTTTTCAGGACTTATTTTCTTTCTTTTTATTTAAACGACTACTTCATCTGCTGGTTGAATGTCAGGCACATGGCTTCAAGTTTCCTTAGTAACATTTGTGCAACAACAGAGCCAGGAGTAGATGTGGTAGTCTGGCCCCATTTTTTTTTTTCTTGTACCAGAGATTTACTCAGGGGCACTCGACCACTGAGCCACATCCCCAGCCCTATTTTGTATTTTAGTTAGAGTCTCACTGAGTTGTCTAGTGCCTGGCTACTTTGCTAAGGTTGGCTTTGAACTCCTGATTCTTCTGCCTCAGCCTCCTGATCTGTTTGGGGGCAGATGGTTCACTATTGCACCTGAGCATGTGCCACCACTGTGCCAGGCTCTGGCTTTGTTTTGTCAGCTTTTTCA
The DNA here is from genome assembly GCF_045843805.1 of Urocitellus parryii. Taxonomy (NCBI): domain Eukaryota; kingdom Metazoa; phylum Chordata; class Mammalia; order Rodentia; family Sciuridae; genus Urocitellus; species Urocitellus parryii. The sequence goes on from NC_135532.1 coordinate 186,583,636, forward strand.
CTATTGTGATAAAAAGATCTGAGAAGAATGATTAGAGAAGAATATGTTTATTTGGGGGCCCTCAGTTTCAGAGATGTCAGTCCACAGGTGACCAACTCCCTTGATCTGTTGCTCTGTGCCCAAGGTGGGGCAGAACACCATGTGTGGTGGAGAAAAGCATCTCAGCTCACTGAACCAGAAAGAAGTGAGAGCAGGGGTGGGGTGGTGGGAGGGAGAGAACAAAGTAGCTCCACTTAATGAGGACAAAACATATACCAAAGACAGCTCCCAGGGACCCACCTTCTCCATCCACACACTAGCTGCCTATCTATTTATCCCCAAGTTAATACCTATCAGAGGACTGATACATTGATTAGGTTAAGATCTGCATAACCCAGTAATTTCTCCTTCAAACTTTCTTCCATTGTTTCACACATGAGCTTTGGGGAGGGGGGGCAACTACTACCTAAACCATAAAAAGCCTGAAAGCAGGGCAACCTGCCATCAGGTCATAAGAGTGCAGTTTCCCCCACCTCCTCCTGGTAGTGGGGACTGAAATCAGAGGTGCTATGACACTGAGCTACTACCAGTCCCCAGCCCTTTTTGGTTTTTTTGGACAGGGTCTTGCTTGGAATTCCTACATCCATTAATTGGCTCAAGTCCAGAAACTCTCAATAGGGTCAATAGGGAATAGAATTGAGAGCACCCACTGCATTCTGAGAAGCAAGGAGAACACTGATATAAAATAGATGATCAGCACAATATCAAAGATATCAGGAAGTGGAAATTACAGAGATGATTTCCCTTCCTTTGTGACTGCTGCAAAATGTCAGGGCATTAGATAGACCCCAATCTCCAGCACATCCTCTTCTCCATTTGCAGTCACACTTCTCTGTGTTGCCTCTGTTGATGTTGATGTCATTATGAAGAACCATACACATCCCTATTGTGAATTGCAAAGTATTACTCTTCTCCATGTGTTGCACTCCACTGAAGGATAACTCTGTGTTTTCAGTATTCCAGGGAATATTTTTGTGAGTTTGCCTAAAGAAGACCTAGGCTAGGAAGTGATGACACAGACATATGTTTGGGACACTGAAATGCCATTATTTAAAGACCCTAATTTACTTTTTTGCACCTTATTTCTCAGAAGGTATAGATAGGAAAGACTATCAGTAAGCAATGGAAAGGAATTATTTCCTCAAAATTATTTTTTTCTTTCCTCCTCAACTATTTTTGGTATTGACATCAGTAAGACCTCTCACTGGAAGGTGAAGAATTTATGTAATATTCTTTGCTTTCACCAAGAGAATGACAGGCCCCCATAGGCAGTCTCTTGTTGTTTGGTACAGGGGATTGAACTCAGGGGCACTTAGCCACATCCCCAGCGACCCCCCCCCCCTCCACCATTTTTTTGAATTTTATTTAGAGACAGGGCCTCACTGAGTTGCTTATTGTCTGGCTAAGTTGCTGAGGCTGGCTTTAAACTCTTGATCCTCCTGCCTAAGCCTCTTGAGCCACTGGGATTACAGGCATGCACCATGGCACCCAGCTCCCATAGGCTCTCTTGCAAGAAAGAATTTGGAGTACAGTTCAATGATTGTTCATTAGTAATACAATAATTCAAAAGTTTAAACCTAATGTTTGGAGTATACATTTGACTGTGAAGCTCATTTGGTAGCCAAATCTGTTGGGGATAAGTTGAGGCTATTGTTTTTAAAATCTCAGTTTACATGTACATGAGTAGGAATGATTGGTTATAGGACACTGTCTTGTTTTATTCAGCAGAAGTACACATTTACAAGTATAGAGTCTTCATGATTTGCATCCCATGGAGCTGCAGTGGATTGGCCACTTAAAGCTGGGCAAGTATCCATTATTGCTTCATCACTCTCAACACAGGGACTTTGAAGAAGTTTTGTTAGAGTTCTGGTGGGGGACCTTGTTAAGCTGGAAGTCTGCATATAAGAGTGGATGCTTACTGGTGGTGAGGATTGTGTGGGATGGACCCTGGGCAGGTGTGCTTTGTACTGTCTCAGCCTGGAATCCCTGAGTCAGAAACTTGGGATACCACTGGTCTGCTACAAATCCTTGTTGGCTGGATCCTCTCTGGTTTTTAGGGAAGCAAAAGAGACTCTCCAAAGAGGAGGAAGACACATACCAACACATGATTTGACCCTAGTTCACAAAAGACCCAGGAGCCTGAGGTGACACCTCAGGTTCTTTGGTCCTCAGGGATGAATGAGTGGGACTCCTGAGACTAGAATTGGCAGTTCCAAGCCATGCAGGAGGAGGCTCAGCTACACCTAGCTGGCTACCATAATCCAAGCTGCCTGGAAACACCCCTTCATCAGGAATCTGGAGGCCACTGCTTCAAATTCTTTTTTTTTTTTTATTGTTGGTCGTTCAAAACATTACATAGTTCTTAATACATCATATTTCGCAGTTTGATTCAAGTGGGTTATGAACTCCCAATTTTACCCCATATACAGATTGCTGTATCACATCAGTTACCCTTCCATTGATTGACATATTGCCTTTCTCGTGTCTGATGTATTCTGCTGTCTGTCCTATTCTCTACTATCCCCCCTCCCCTCCCCTCCCCTCCCCTCCCCTCCCCTTTTCTCTCTCTACCCCTTCTACTGTAAATCATTTCTTCCATTTGTATTATCTTGTCTTACCCCTCCTTTCCTCTTATATGTCATTTTGTATAACCCTGAGGATCACCTTCCATTTCCATGCGATTTCCCTTCTCACTCCCTTTCCCTCCCACCTCTCATCCCTGTTTAATGTAAATCTTCTTCTCAAGCTCTTAGTCCCTACCCTGTCCTTGTTTATTCCCCTTATATCAAAGGAGTCATTTGGTATTTGTTTTTTAAAGATTGACTAACTTCACTTATTTTTTACCCTGGAGGGGTTCCCTCTGCCACCTGTGAACTCAGGTATGAAGAATCATAATCTGAACATGCTCAGGAAAGTGCCAGCTTGTGCCTGTGTTTTTACTTGTGATGACAAGTCTTTCACCTGGAGGAAGTACAACTAACAAAATCTCCTGGGCCATCATGCACCCAGCAAAAAAGGTATAGAATTTGTAGGGAAATCAATGTGCCATAATAAAATTTCTTTAGTTTATATTCTAGCCCAGCAAGAAGAATATTTTTCTATTGCCAATATACTTCCCACTGCATTAATATGAACACTTGTGAAATCCAAAAGCACCTTGAAAAAATTCAAAACAGGCATCTAGGCTTTAACAAATATCCACAGAAGCACCTGGGAATAAATGACTGATTCACCAGATTATTCTCCTTGCTCCACTAGGGCATTACCTTTGTTTTCTGGACTACTTAAATGAGGAATGTCCATTTTACTGATATGATTTGTGATTTATGCCACAATGAAATGGATTTCAAACTGCTTCATAAAACAGTTGCAAAAGGAGCTCAAGTTGTGGTGTTATAGCTTAGAGTCCATGATGATCCCCAAACCTACGTTGTTTTAGCACCCACACGGGTTCACTCAATTGCACACAGTTTCAGGCTAGGAGGGGTCCCAGTGCCTTACAGCCCAGATCTTTGAACTAGCTTTCCTAAGTGTCTCAACTGAGCATTCGCAGGAAACTGCCCACCTGCTAATTGTCACAAGTCTTACCAGCAAGAATAGGCATGAGGTCTTCCCAGTAAGTGTTCCCCCTGCCTTCCTTGTTTGGGGGACACTGGTCACAGGTCCCAGTGCACCACTTGCTTACTACAAGTAGTAGACTTTTCCCAGGCCTTCTGCCTGTGCCGATTGGCTTTGCAGTCAATGAAGGGCAATCTCTTGGGGTTTGGTTACCCTTCTGCCTTGAACTCACAGGCGGTGAAAACACAACATGTGACAGAAAAATCGAGGCCCAGCCCTCTCAGTGAACACCTCCTGGAAGAAAAGTAGCCCTGGGAAAATAGCGATGCTAGGAACAAGAGTGCCTGCACAGGGAACCACCAGGTCTCCTGAGGGAGACAAGATTTGGGAGGCACTTGGAGCAGAGCCTCAACCTGGAAATCCACTAGGTGCTTCTTCCACAAGGGCCGGTGAGAAACCCAGCTCCCTGTAGGGCTAAGAGAGTGCAGGCACCAGAACTTCGCCACGTATCAGCTGCCCAGAGGCCCAGCTCTATTTCCTGGCTGTTTTGCTACTGTGATTAAAAAGAGTCAACCAGCACAATTATAGAGGAGGAAGAGTTTATTTAAGGCCCCACAGTTTCAGAGGTCTTGGTCCATGGAAGGCCGGCCTCATTCCTCTGGGCTTTGGGTGAGGCAGAACTTCGCAGTGGCACAAGGAAGCAGCTCATGTTGTAGTGTGGTGGTGGGGGTGGGGACTCAACCTGCCAGGTGGGGATATATAACCGCCTATCCACTCCACAAGGGAATGGCTTCATCAGGCCACATCCCACTGGCCTCCAGTTACCACCCAGTCAATCCCTTCAGGGATCCATTCACCCATTAAATCCAGGCTAATTAAGATCAATTCTTTCTCCTCCAGACCTTGCATTGTCTCACACCTGAGCTTTTGGGGCACACCACACATAAACCTTAATACCACCTCCTGGAGGAACAAGTCTGGAGGCAGAAAGCCCCAGGGCGACACTGAGGGAATCCCTAGGAAAAGCATAACATTTACGTAAGTACAAACAATTAATAAAATTATTCAAAGCCAATACGAAAACACAACAAAATGCACAGCAAAATTTACCAAAAGAAAAATTTCTTCAAAATGAACAAAACAGAGAGAGCCCTACAAGGAAACTGCAAACCATGTGTTGTTGCACAGTGTGATCTTGGACTGTGATATCCCTGTGTGATGTAACTGAGACCTTTTCTGCCTAAACCTATATTTCCTAAGATTAAAAAGACACCAGTGTTGGTGACACCTACAAGTCCCAATAGCTGGTGTTCCCTGAGTTCTATGTGAGTAAAAATATCACAGGCGGCTGCATGCACAGTCAAAGCGGAACTCTCCATTGCAAAACCAAACTGGTTAAGAAAAAGAAACTGCGGATAGTGGTAAAGTGGCAATTGTTGAAGTGGCCTTTCAGAAAAATGGCATTCGCCTGTACTCATGCTTGTACCCGACTTAACCATCACCCACAAAGCTGAAATGGAGTTTGCTCTCAGGAATTCGGAACTTTCTTCCACTTAAATTGCAGGCGCTGCTGCTAAACTCGAGTTCTTAGGACTAAACACCAGAAGCTGGAATTAACGCTTAAGAAATGGCCAATCCCGGACTTGCTTGGACGAAGAGCTCTCCCTCTGGTATTACGTCCTAACTGGCCATGGACAAACGGGGACTCCAAAGACCAGGAAACCTTCCACTCATTTTTAATGTCAATAGTGTTCAATGCATTAAAAATCCTTGCCTTGTGATAACTGCCTACCAAAAAAAAAAAAAAAAACCAAAGACCAGGAAACCCAGGGTGGTACCCCAGGACGCGATTAGGCTTCTAGCTTCGCCTCCAATCAGGACACTTTTAGGAGTGGAAATCACAGGCGCCTCTAAATTGATGCTTGCTAAGCCAATAGAAGCATGGCGCAGGGAGGCCAGGGATCCTGAGACAGAGGGGCAGCTGCCACCAAAACAAAACTCAGTTCTTTGGCAGTGAAGGAGAGGAGGACGCTTGGAACATAGCAGAAGGGCTCAGTGGCAGAGGCGCCTTGGCCCTGCCAGCCTGGCTGCCACTAAGGAACTCTGTTCCAGGCAACAGCAGAAACTGCACGTTAGAACCCATCAGCGCTGTGTAGTAGGGTGTGCCAGCAAAAAACGCACACAGAGCACAACTAGCTGAGCCCAGACCAGGAGAAAGTGGGCAGGAGAGAATGGTGCTCTGGGATTCCGAAAAGGGCCTCAACTAGCCTTGTTGCCAGTGACAAACTTCCACTTTGGCGCTAACCACGGTGCTGTTACCTAGAATTTGGAAATGCAAAGAAAGGAGCCTTGCTGCCACCCAGGCTTGGTACAAATATGTGCTATGACTGGAAAACTGTCGGGTCCCCCTGCTGGTCAGAGAGAGAATGGGAACTCCAGGAAAGGCGACTGGGAAAGGCTGCACTAACTCACCTAGGATCCACTGAGAAAGGGACCGCCCAGGGTGCAGAGAAACATTCTCTCCTGAGCCATGGTGCAACTAATGGCAGTGCTAAGGGGAAAAGCAGGCTCCTTTCCTTTTGGGTGCACCACTAGTGAACCAAGATTCCAGTTGCTGGCGTCACTGGACCCTACAAAAGCCAAACCCAGCTTATGGCTTTGCCGAGGTCAAAGGCATCACATTTGGATCCATCAATGGTGCAGCAGGTAAATCTATGCCAGCTCTGAGAAGGCAGCAGCAATGTCGGTGAGTCAATGAAGCTAGTGAGATTTCCACTCCCATTGGCTGTCCCCAAACTCACGCTTCATAACAAAAACTTTCTTTTTCCTGGCGAAGTCTGGGTCCCCGATTACCAAAGCCTCCAGCAACTGACCCAGAGGGCTGCACGTGGTGAGAGCAGGCTGAGTAGCGCCCAAGACGGGCACCAATCAGGCTGGTCTAAGGGAAAAATAAGGCCTCTGGAACACTAACAGCTCTGCTAGCAAAAAGCAGTGATAGGCCCTCCTTGCATGCCACCCCTCCGTCTTTGTCTGGGACCCCTCTTCTTTTATAGATACCTCAGTGCTTTTAAGGCAAGTCAGAGAAACACATCCTTTTCTGATAGGAAACTCTTCCCCCGAACCTTCAAACTAGGCCTCCCTAATTGCTTAGCTGGGGTTCTTCTGTCAAATTAACTTTTTAAATGAGTCATTGAAGGCTTCTCTGTCTTGAGATGTTGCAATGGTGGCAAAGTTTCAAGCACTTGAATACTCCCTTTCCACTCACTTTTCAAGTAAGACTGTGTTATGCTCGAATTCGGGACCCCCAAAGACCACCAGAGACCCAAGATCAATGTAAGCAGCAAAGAGGTGTTTATTGCGAGCTAGCTCGGTCCTCCGCACACACACACAGCAACTGGTGACGCTGAGAGGCCTGAGCCCAGGGTTTGCAGCAGTTTTATACATTTTTTGGAGAGGGCAGGGACTTCACATACATCATAGCCTCTTTTAGCAAATCATCACACACCGAGGGAAAATCAAATAACAACTCTAAAACATGATTAGCACATTTACTGGCGGGAACAAGTTGGGTAGGGGTGATTTGTCAGTACAAAAGGGGTATTCGTTTGAACTGATTGGTTTGAGCCAAGAGGGGTGTACGTGCTGAACTACATGGTTTCCCAACTTGTTATCAACCACCATAAACCTCTGGGAGGTTTATCTGGCATCCCAGGTATTTCCTTGTCTCATGCTGATTGGTGGCTGCTAGGGGGTTGCTATGGATCCCCACCTAGCCTGACTGAGTCAGGGACACCTGGCACAGCAGATCTCTCCTGTTATTTGTAGACAAACAACTTAGCTGGGTGGGAATGTGCTTAGGAGTGCTCTGTGGGTTTTTCCAAGGACTAAGGTCATGTCCCTTCCTTGGACAGGCTTTGCTCTGAGGTAGAGGCTGGTTTTTCAACTGAAGCCTCTGAATTACTTTTTTTCTACAAAATATTTCCACAAATTTTTGTATTTTCTACAAAAATTTCCACTGCACAGGTGGAAATTGCTCTGTCCCACGACTTTTTATGCTTCCCCCAAAAATCTGCACTACTGGAAGGGATGCCCCACAGAGACTGCAGACTCTACCATGTACATCTCCAGCAGCCCTTAAGATCACCCACACTCCTCTGGCTCTCATCAAATTAATTCCATTTTTTCCCCAGATGAACCTCGGTTATTTGGAGCAGGGGACAGGTGCCCCAGAGAGACAAGTGGACTCCATTTGGACCCTTATCTCACCTACTCTCAAGCTGACTACTACAGTCTTCCCCCACTATCTTACCATTTCCCCCTCTAGCCAAAACCCTATCTAGTACCTGAAGCATCTCCAATTGCCTCCTTTGCTGTGGATCTGCAGAATGAAAGAAGAAGTGCCTTGTCCCCATAGGAAAAGTTACAGCCACCTTATCAGGATCAAGAGGCCAGGGAAAAGAACTGTTTAAAGAAAAACTGGGGGCCCATGAGTCCTATCTCCCACTCATCCACCCCTTCCTTCCCTCCTTCCTTCCTTCCTTCCTTTTATCATACTTTGATGTACTGCAGATTGAACCCAGGTACTTGAGGCATGCTGGGCAAGTGCTATATAACTGAGCTAAACCCCCAACTCTTTCCCTCCACCCTATCCTTTCATCTTAGCAGAAATGTTAGAATTAGCACCCCTAGTGGTAAGGGTGACCAACTCCAGTTTAGGAATCTAAAGAGGAGTTTGGTAGAAGTTACTCCCCTGAAGGAGTGTGCATCAGAGCTACTTCAGGCCTTCAAATTCAGTCTAATTCCAGTGTGGTGTGCACCTGTGAGAATGGCCAGACACTGGTCATGGGAAGGGCATATTCCCCATGAGGAGACGCTAAGTGTTTTGCAGTCTGAAACTGGCTACATTCTGGGCAGGCTGGCAATGTCAGGTATATCAGTGCCAGCCCATAGTTTCAACACCCCAAGGCCAATTGTGGGGCACAGAAAAACATGTGATTTGGAGCCTTTCACAGTGTCTGTCCTTGTTTGTCATTGGAAAGAGGGAACAAAGTGTAAACAGAGAAAGATATGTCTGTAAAATGTCATTAAGGAAAGCTTTATGAAACCAAGAAATGCAGCACAATAGCAAGACAATAACAAGACTTGTTAGGGTACTATTGACTGAAAGAAGGTGACACACAACAGACATTCTCTAACATTTGAAGCAAAAATGCAGAAAGGAAGTTTGGAACCACAGCAGTGTGCACAGGTGAGCCTTGTGGGAAGTGTGGACACGGCTCAGAAGCTATGTCTATGTCTTAGAGAGATAGTAATAATACATGTTTATGTTTTCTAGGAAAACAAAGAAAAGATTTTCCTCTGCCTTGATAGATCCAATGGCCTTGGTTGGGACTGAAATAATTTGGAAACAGCTGAACAGGACCAAAGGCATAACCGATTTATGAATTTTAAGTTTTGAGTGTATGGATGTATCACAGAAAGAACTAATTCCTCCAAAGGAGTGGTAAAATTGGAGAATTTACAATCCAATTAATAGGGAATTAAGATAGTTTGTAGAGAATGTCTGTTTGAGTGTGGTGGCAAATTCTCTCATCAGAGGGAGATGTAATTGTTCCTGGGGTGAGTACTAATGATGATCAAGTTATTTGGGATAGCCCTACTTTTAGGTATAAAGAGAGATTTCAGAAACTCAAATGCCTTTAGTTCAAAATAATCCTTAGGCCAAAATGGCATATATTGAGGGTGGCATATCCTGACCTTCTTTCATAATCCCCTTCATTAGGAAAACTCCTAATTATAACAATTGTATTAATTTGGTCCCTGTCACTATAACAGAATCTCAGGAACCAGGCAATTTATAATGAAAATAAACACATTTTCTATGGGTTCTGGAGTTAGGGGGTCAAAAACATGGTGCAGGCAACTGACAAGGGCCTTTGTGCTACCTTGTCCTATAATGGAAAGGCACAGGAACATGTGTGCAAGGGCCCACTACCGAAAGCCCTTTTGTAAAGGGCATGGAAGCCATTCATGGCGACAGAGCCCTGCTGGCCTAATCACATTTTTCAGGCCCCATCTTCCGATACTGTTGCATGGGGGGATTCAGATTCCTGTGAATAAGCTTTCAGGGATACATTCAAACCATAGCAAGCATCTCCATCTCCTTCTTTCAAATGTAAATTTGAGGCTCAATACTGAGGTAACAGTGATCACCCCTGGGCCTGGTATTTCAGGTGAAGAAAAAGACCATGGCAACCAATGAGCAGCTAGTAACAGAGAACATTCCCCAGGGTCAGTAACATTGAGATAGAAAGTTCACAATCCTTTTTGCCTCTTGTCTCAACAGAGAACTCCAACGTGCACCTTATTCACCAGCCCAAAAGAGAGCATTTTCCATAGGTCTCCTGGATTGAAAATTCACCCTTCCCTCTGGCCATTTAGTGTCAGTTTTTCATCCTTATTGCAGCTCAAAGGACTTTGCTTCGAGATGCTCTCTAGAAGAGATGGATGGATTTTAAGTACCCTATTCTCTAGTTCCTGCAGGGTGAAGAGGAGCTTCCTGAGTAGTACTCGCAATATATTTATAAAGAGTTTTTCCTAATCCTTCCACATAGTGTCCCGTTCCTGGTGCTACTTTTATTTTGGGTACAGTTGTTTCTAATAATCTAGGACTGTATTCAGTACTGAATCCAGGAGCACACCCAGCTCTGGGATAAAACTTTGTGTCTCTCCTGTGAAAGGAAAGCAGCAGTGCATGGGGACAGCATGAACCTGGGCCTAGTTGAGTTCAGATTACACAAGGCATCCTGAGTCCATGAATGTTAGGCATTAATGTGAACCACTAAGAACCTAGAGAGAATTTCTTCTTTCACCAAACTGTGAAGTGAGTCTTAGTGAACTTGCCAGAGAAACATGTACTGAGGACAGTGAATGCAGACATCATTCCCCCTAGAAAGGGGAATGCATACATAGAAGGTGATATTAAAAAAAAAAAAAACAAAAACCTTTAAACTGATGGTTCTCTGAAATCACTGTCCACATTGGGCCATGCTGGTTGCTAGCCAGAAAAGGGGCAGGTCCCAAGACAAGTTCCACAACTATCAGCAGCAAGGCTGGAGTGTGGCTGGAAATATGTATACCAGGCCTAAGAGCCAAAAGTATTCTTATCATGAAAATGTGAGGAAGGAAAGTATAAATCATTTTACATTTAGCTTACATTGGCTATAGATAAGAGGGGCATTACAAAGCAGAATGGGAAAATTTGTGGACTTGTGGAACAGTTCACTTGTTGTTTCTGGATTGGACAATGTTCATAGTCCAGAAAATTCACACATAAGCTAGATGTAGTGGCTCTGGTTGTCTACCAGATCGGGTTACAAGTGAAAATTTCAGCATATATTCCAGAATGTGGGACATGTCTGTTAGTCTGACCCTTAACAGTAAACTCATTGAATATCTTCTCTCTCTCTCTCTCTCTCTCTCTCTCTCTCTCTCTCTCTCTCTCTCTCCATGCTCTAGCCCTCGTCTTAAAATTTAGAATATCTCAGTTTTTAAAAAAAACAGTGATAACTAATATGGCATGAAGGGTTCAGTCTCTGGATAGAATCAGAGTTAGTATTATGGTGAAGGAGGTAGGAAAGTTCAAAAGGAGAATAGGAAAAAGGATGCCAATAAAAAAAGAATGAGAGAGGGAGGGAGGGAATATTCATCCTAGATTTCTGAGTTACTGTTAACATTTCTGGGTATCATTATTCAAGACAGGGAATCCACAAGGAGGGTAGACTTAGTGTTGAGTTGTCTGAGTAAATCCAGTTAAGGTGTTCAGTACAAAACAAGGAAACCACTTTTGGAGTATCAGTCCTTGAGTTGGGGAAATATATTCATGTGGGAAATAGATTTACTCTCCTGCTTGGTATTTCAGGACAAAGGACAGGACAGGCCATTCAGAAGTGAGTGTTTGGCATGAGAAGGATGCAGATACAGGTCCCCAGTGAACTCAAATTGTTAAAAGCTGAATCTATTACTGGATCCAAGTCCATGTACTCACCCCTGATAAGTAAGTATTTGGGAATCAAGAATTCAAAAACAATCAGGTTTACTCAAGGGTTGGCACTCTGAGAAGCTGAGGTGCAGACATCATTCCCAGAAAGGCCACCTGAGGGAACTCAGGTGCATGAATGTGATTGTAAAGTGAGGAAAATGATGTGTAGAAAGCAATGAACAGGAAGAAGGTGTGATGGGGATGATCTTCATAAGGGCATCTGTCTGCTTTATAGTTTTCCCTCCTCAGAACATTCCAACCAACCTGAACTTCCTAGGAATAGTTACTACATTTCTTTAGCCAGAGTGACAACTTTTCTGCAAGTTAAATCTCACAACAATTTACATGATTTGTGTTAACTGATGCACAGAAGTGAAGACTTAGGAGGTGCATTCCACATTCTGATGTAATCTGAAGGTCACCAAATGACCTAAGTACTGTCAATCTAAAGAAAGACTACTTAGCAGTGAACACAGTGGTCAATTAGGTGCAACCTTTCTTTAGAATTTAGAATGTTTGGCAAAGGGAAGAAAATAAATCTTACCCAAAAAAAAACTCACATGATAGAGACTATATTTACGAATATTGAGGAAAAAATGTACATGATTTACTCTCTCTATATCTAAATAGATCTTTCCTTGGAAAGAATTTTATAGTTTGAAAGAGACAGAATGGTACACATTAAATCTATTTAAAAATATAAAACCAGGGTTGGGGATGTGGCTCAAGCACTACTGTGCTCACCTAGCCTGTGCGGGGCTCTGGGTTTGATGCTCAAAGCCATATTAAAAAAATAAAGATGTTTAAAAAATGGTTTTAAAAAAAAGAAAATGGGATGTTTAAAAAATATTAACCAAGAAAAGATTAAAAATATATTCTCATTTGTTTTAATGTTTTATCCTTATTTAGTAGGGAACTCTACACATTGTCATCATAGAAAAGATAGAGTAGGTTTAGTATTGTTACTGCCATTTACTTCTATCTCCAGCCTCACCTTGTGTTTGCTTCCTGATTTAATGGCAATCAAGTTGTAGATTTGTTCAGGTATTCTTGTTGATTCAGTGTTGACAGCCCTCTTGACTGTTAGCATTCATTCAAATTGATGGGATTTGGACATGCCAATGATTCAGAGCCTTCTGGGTGTGTCCAGTAATCATTGGCATGTGGGATAGCAACTGAAGTGCAGACCCTCCCTACAGTTGGGCAGCATCATCCAATATGATGGTGGCTTGCTTGGAATAAATATTGAAAGCACAAGGAAGCAGCAGCAGATGCCAGTGCTTCTCTTCTTGATGGCTGCTGCCATCACTTGAGGATATCAGACTCTTGCTTCTTCATTCCTGCAAAGTAGACAGTGCCAGGGATTGTCCAGGGAGTTTCCAGAAGCCTGGGATAGTAATTAATTCATTACTTTATTTATTTTTGTATTTATTCACTCTTCCAGGGTGTAATGGTGCTTTCCAATGGCCAACTTGATGAGATTAAGAGATGCAGAGGATCAAGAGGCTCATGGGTGTGTCAGTGAGGGTGTGCCTGGACATGATTGGCATGTGGGATAGCCAATGGAAACAAAGACCCTCCCTAAGCATGGGCAGCAGCATCCAATAAGAGGATGGCTTGGAAGAACCAGCAAAGTAGCAGCAGATGAAAGCGGATTCCTATTGAACAGTTCCTGATTGCTGCTGTGATTGAATGTCGGACTCTTGCTTCTTCTCTCTTCCAAAGCAGGCTGTGCCAGTGATTGCCAGAAGCCTTTGGCCTACTACTAGGGGAGCTCCCTGATCTCTCTTGTTCTGGGCATTTATCTGCTTGTTCTTCCAGCTCTCCAGCCCTCAGACTGCCATTTTGGACTATCCAGCTTCTGGTGCATAAGCCAACCCAGTGAGTCTCCTTTTCATAACGAAACTCCCTGTTGATTCTGTTGCTCTCAAGAGCCCTAAAGCAGGGGGATTGAGCCCAAACTGCTTAACCACTGAGCCACATCCTCAGCATTTATTTTTCTTCTTTTTTTCCGGCAACGTCTCCTCAAATGCTTCGGGTCTAGCTCAATTGCTGAGGCTGGCTTTGAACTTGCAATCCTCCAGCCTCAGCCTCCTCCAAGGCGAACTCATAGTCTCTCTCCATCTCTCCCTCTCTATTTCTCCCTCTTCTCTCACTTTCCCTCCTTGGAGACCAGGGTAGTCAGGTGTGGGTCATGGCCACCAGTGGTGGGGATCCCGGGAATTTAGAAAGTGGTTTGAAACCTATCTATCAACAACATGGATTCAATCCAACAGGGACATCCAAGATGATTGAATTTGCACTTCAGTAGAAATGTACCCATGACATCCTGTCTCCATAAGTTCCACACCCTGTGTTTCAGGTCAAGAGGAGCCCAGGAGATTAGAAATTATCTTGCAAGCGGTGTCTGAAGCCTTTTCCCCCTGTGAGAGTCTGCAGCTATGGAGAAGCATTTCCCCTGCTGTGTGAGGGAGGCCTGGGATTGTGGAGAGTATGCTCCAGGGCCCCAGGCACTGCCAGCCATTGAGGAAGCAGATGCTGGGCTCTGCCCTCTGCCTTTGTATCCCAGGCTGGGCTTCCTATCTGGGGATCACCAGGACTTCAACCGCGAAACTCTTTTACCACCCTGTGAGTTTCTCAGCTCTGACTGCCCCATCCAGGGATCCGGATTGCACAGCACTTTGAGAAGAGGCTCAGAGCTGACTGCCTGCCTGCCCTGGCCCAAAGCCTCAGACCCAGCAGGAGCCATTGGCCCCACCAGGAGAGTTGGATGTCTCTAGGAAACCAGGAAGACCGGTGCCCAGGCTGCCCCATTGGACCAAGGGATCCCGAAATTGCCCATACTCTTTCCAGCATCTTGCTGTGCGGGTGCCAGGAGCCTCTGCCTGAGGTTTCCACTCCCATTCAGAGGCTTTACATTTGAAGGCTCTGGACTCCTGGCTGCCTGCCTTTGTCTTGAGAGCACTGGTGTCTCCGTGAACATGCTGCAATGGATGATCCTCTGAGAAGAAACCGTGTTCAAATAGACAATTCTCAGATTAGCAGTCGAGGGAGAAGTCTATGGCTTCTTGGATTTGCATGAAATTTTCTGTCCCTTGTATAATAAAATCATGGAAACCATCGTTTTCCACTAGTGTGCTTGATTTGGAGATGGGGAAATGAAAGGTGGGTTGGCTGGATGCCAGCATGGGCCCTGTGCAGGTGTCTTTTCTTGGAGGGAAAAGGGATAGATGCTGGGGTCCCCTTTGCACAGGTCCACACAGGGTTCTCCCTTGCCTGTTAATCCTGCCCACTATCAATGTATGGTAAATGTTCATTACAAGAATTCTTCAGCTCATCTCATTTCTGTCATTGTTCTGGGGCCAAAAATTCACAGGACTTCATCCCACAGTTGTCTAAACTTTTGGACGCCTTCTCTCCATTTCCTAGAGTGAACTGCAAAAGTCTCACTTTTACACCTTTGACTCACCACAGGCAGATGTTTTACTTTCTAAGATTCAAAAGAAATATTTTCAGGAAAGACAAAACATGCTAAGCAAAGTATGTTCCCAGAGAAACTGATGACCCAGATCAGTTGTAGACATGTGCATATGCCTTCAAGGAAGTCCTTCAAATTTCTGCTTTGGGTTTTCAAAAAAATTGTATTCATTTTTTTAAAGAGTTGAACACTACAAACACAACCAGGAAGAACCAGATGTGAAGGACAGTCCCAAATTTTATACTTTATTTCATGCGCAACTTTAATGGCATCATTTGCAAAGTACATTATTGAAATTTTGATTAAATATGAAATTTTGGTGCCATTGAAATATCCCTTGAATTCACAAACCGGCAGTTCTCTGTAACCCAACTTGCAAACTGTTACTAATAGAATTAGGACTAGAGGTGTGCAGGTTTTTCCCGGTTCCTCTTCAACATTTATTCACTGTAGCAGGGTGTAATGGTCTTTGACAATGGCCAACTTGATGTGATTAAGATATGCAGAGGATCCAGATGCTCGTGGGTGTGTCAGTGAGGTTGTGTCTGGACATGATTGGCATGTGGGATAGCCAATGGAAACAGACCCTTTCTAAGCTTCGCAGCACCATCTAATAAGATGATGGCTTCATTTTTTTCTAGACTTTCCTAATTTTTTTTCTCTTCTAAACCTTGTCGTTTTCCCCTCATAATAGTGTGAAGTACATTAAACCAAGAACCCATTCCTTTCCCTGTCTGTAAAAATAGGGAGAAATTGACTGCCAGACCCTTTCAAATTAGGAAAAAATCATTCTGTATGAATTATTCTTCTTATTATATTTTTATAATTTAATATAAAATTATTTTATAGCACTTTATGTCATCATATTTTGGTATTGTTAAATGATAAATATTTTATTTCTCATAACAATATGATTGTAAATTATATATAATAATTAATATAAAATGTATATTTTAATGTATAATATTCTTATGGTATTTTAATGGTGTAAATTTTAAAACCTAAATTAATAGAAATTAAATATAAAATATTACATTAATATATTGTTATATCATTATTCTATGAAACTGACATAAACATTTTTATGTTTTCACACAACCCGTTGTGAACATAACTTCCTGAACATGGGATTGTCCTGGGAAAGGTCCTGCAAGTTTATTTCTCTAATGGGACAGCATTTCTTCATAGTTGCCTGTATTATTTATGTAAAAGAGAATTTGAACAATGGCTTTTATTTTGTATTATTTTTAGTTGTAACTTAACACAATATGTTTATTTAATTAATCAATTTATTTTTATGTGGTGCTCAGTATTGAACCCAGAACCTCACATGTGCTAGATAAGCACTTTACCACTGAGCTACAACCTCAGCCCCTGAGCCATGACTTATTTTGAAAGCTCTTAACACTTAGTAGAATCAATGAATCTGTTGCCATAATTTCCTTACTCTATTTTCTCTAATTAATATCAGCATTCTTGCCCTTTAATTATAACTCCCATTGCATTTTTAATGTTTTTTGTTTTAATTAGTTATACATGACACTAGAGTGCACTTATGCACTTTGATATATCATACATAGATGACGTATAATTTCTCATCTTTCTGAGTGTATATGTTGTGGAATCATGTTGGTCATGTAGTCATATATATACATACAGTAATAATGTCTGTTTCATTCTACTATATTTCCTATCTTCACATCCCCTCCCCTTTCCTTCCATCACTTTCCTCTACCTAATCTAAGGTAATGCTATTCTTTCCTAGAGCCTTGGCCTTATTGTGAACCAGCATCTGCATATTAGAGAAAACATTTGGCATTTGGTTTTGTGGGTTTGTCTTATTTCATTTAGCATGATATTCTTCAACTCCAACCAATTACTGGCAAATGCCATAATTTCACTTCTTTTTTAAACCTGAATAATATTGCATTGAGTATGATACCACATTTTCTATATCTATTCACCTATTGAGGGACACCTATATTGGTTCCATAGTCTAGCTATTGTGAATTGAGCTGCCATAAACATTGATGTGGCTGTGTCACTATAGTATGTTGATTTTAAATCCTTTGGGTATAAACCAAGGAGTGGGAGAGCTGGGTCAAATGGTGGTTCCATTCCCAATTATCCGAGGAATCTCCATACTGCAAATTGATTGAACCAATTTGCCATCCTTCCAGCAATGTATGAGTGTATCTTTCCCCCCACATCCTCACCAACATTTATTGTTGCCTGTATTTTGATGATTGCCATTCTGACAGGAGTAAGATGAAACCATAGAGTAGTTTTGATTTGCATTTCTCTCATTGCTAGAGATATTGAACACTTTTTTATACATTTGGTGATCAAATATATTTCTTCTGTGAAGTGTCTGTTCAGCTCCTTAGCCCATTTATTGATTGGGTTATTTTTTTTTGGTGGTAAGTTTTTGGAGTTTTTTTTATATCCTAGAGGTTAATGATTTATCAGAGGTGCATGTGGTAAAGATTTTCTTCTAATCTGTAGGCTCTCTGCTTACATTACTGTTTCATTGCTGAGAAGAAATTTTTAATTTGAATTCATCCCATTTATTGATTCTTGATTTTACTTCTTGCACATGGGAGTCTTATTAAGGAAGTCAGATTGTAGGCTGACATGGTGAAGATTTGGGTCTATTTTTTATTCCATTAGGTATAGGATCTCTGCACTAGTGCCTAAGTCTTTGATCCACTTTGAGTTGATTTTGTGCAGGGTGAGAGACAGAGGTTTAATTTCATTTTGCTACATATGAATTTCCAGTATTATCACTGGACTAACTGTCCAGTCCAGGGAGGGAGAGTGTATGGGTGGTGCTAGCTGGGGTTGGAGGGAGGGAGAGAGGAGTTGGGTAGAAAAGCGGGGCCAGGGAAGAGCTATTCCATGGCTTCACTTCTTAGCCTGTGCACAGCATCCTAGTGGCTGTACCTGCTGCGGCCCTCCTGCTACCCCCATCCTGTAGTTGTTTATCAAGGGAGTGGCCATGCATGTGTCCTTGACTGCGTGGAGGTGTCTTATACCTCTGCAATTAGGCATTTTGTGTGCTTTCTCCACTGCCCTTGGCACTGATGTTGTTTCATGAGTCTGTCCTGACCCACCTCTGAAGATGCAACTCAGAAATCTCTATACCCTGGAGCTTGGTGGCCATTCTCCCTCCTGGGTTCATTGCATTGAAAGCCTACTGTGTGCTAGGTGGCAGTTATTTGAGGGATGGTTGTAGAGATGAGTAAGAATGTCATGCACTTGTGTTGATCAGCAACCTGCAATCAGAATAACACTGGGAGGCTCCCAGGAACACTGTGAAAAGATGGGTCAGTCCTGAGTGGTGTAACAGACTCAAAGAGACTGGGAGTTTGGTGAAGCCCATGCTGTAGAGTAGAACATGCCACTCTCTGTGCCCTCTGTGCTTTTGGAGAGGTACTATTTTGCAGAAAGGCCCAGAAACCTGACAGTATGGTATTAACAGAATGATGAAGAAACAGATCTAGTTCAAGCACAAGGTGGCATGACATTGACCCCAAGGGGGTCATGATTAGAAATACCCAGGATGTCAAGTGTGGAATGTAGTTTTTCAAGTAGTGGAAACCTGGGAGCCATGGTCAAATTTTTGTAAAAATGTAATTTATTGAGAGTAATTACAAACAGTAAAATTCGCCCTTTTTAGTCTCTAGTTATCGATTTTGACAAATGACATCATGTACTCTCCACCAAGATCAAGGTTAACCAGGTTCATTACCCCCAGAAAATCCTTTCATCTCTTGTCAAGTTCTCTCCCTGAGGCCTGTTGGTGTTTCTCTTTCCAGAATCATGCATAAATGGTATTGTGGTCTTTCTAGTGTGGCTTCATTCACTGAGCACAACACATTTGAGATTCATCTATGTAGTTGCTCATATCAGTAGGTTATTGTCTTTTGTTTCTGTGTAGTATTGTATTTCCCTACAGATTATTTATACATTCACCAATTGAAGGATTTTTACTTTGCATCTAGTATTTGGCAGTGCTTTTGTTGGTCTATTTTGTTTTGTTTTTGTAACAATGATTGAACACAGATATGCTTAACCACTGAGCAACATTCCCAGACCCCCTCAGCCCTGCACCCCAGCACCCTTATGTTTTCTTTTTGAAAACCTTTTAAAATTTTGAGAAAGGGTATTACTAAGTTGCTTAAGGCCTTGTTAAGTTACTAAGTTACTAATTTTCTGAGGCTTTGAGCTTGCCACCCTCTTGCCTTTGTCTCCCAAGCCACTGAGAGTATAGGCACAGGCCACTGTGCCCATCCAGTTTGGGGAAGTTACAAATAAAGCTGCTACAATAACCATTGGTGCACAGACATGCAGACATAAGTTTTCATTTCTGTTGGATAAATTGTTAAGGGTGGCATTGATGAGTCATAAGGTAAACATATGTGGGACATTTAAGGAAACAACTGCACCATTTCTACTTTCTACCAGCAAAGAATGATAATTCTGGTTGCTCCACAAGCTCACTAGCCTTTGATACTGTCATTTGATACTATTCTCTCTTGTTTTCAAATTGTAGCCTGCCTAATAAATGAGTAATGGTACCTCACTAGGGCTCCAGTCTGTGTTTTCCTAATGACTAATGATGTTCAGCATATTTTCTTGTCTTCTCAACCATGGGTATATTGCTGGTGAACTCTTTTGCTCCAATCTTTTGCCCTTTTTTTTTAAAAAAAGTGTTGTTTTCTTATTGGGTTTCAGGAATTCTGTATACTAGATTCAGATCTACGTTTTGCAAATCTTTTCTTGCAATTTATGGCTCGTCATTTCATTTTCTTCATAGCATCTTCCAAAGAGCAGGAGTCCTTAGTGTTGCTGTTTTCCCAGCACTGGGGATTGAGACTGGGTGCTGGACCACTGTGATTCTTCCTCAGCATTCGTTGTTGTTCATTCTTAATGGAACCTCATGTCCTATGTGAGGAACATTTTCATTGCTTTCTTTCCCATCTGTGTGTCTGTATTGCTTTTTCTTTGAGCTTTGACTAGGAATGATAGGAGTGGGCATCTCTGCCATGGGATTCCTTTTGTATGGCAATCACTTGACTAAAGGCTCTTTCAGGAAGACTGGTGGGCAGCATCAGTCCGGGGGAGGGGAAACTGAAGACCCCGAGACAGCTGAACAGACAGAGGAGCCTTTCTGCTCATCACCTCCCATCCTTTTAGTCACCAGCCCACCACTGCCATATGTGGTTCCCTCCCACCTGTGACTCCTGTGCTTGGCCCTTATTCCTCAGCCCTGTGGTCGGCCTGTCTTCTCCTCTCTCCAGCTTCTAGTATCACCATTGAGTTTGCCCGGCAGATTTTACCCTTCCCCCATCCTGTGCTTCTTCCAGCCCAAGGTTAGGCCATACGCCATTGCCCTTCCTCATCTGCTCAGAGTGAGGCCCTCCATATCCAGGGTCCCCAAGTCTCAAGGAACCTAAATGCGGTCTGCACTTTGGGATTCTTCAGACAGGGCTCCTTTCCATTACCTGCAGCACCCATTTCAGGCACTGATCCCATGCTCCAACTTACCCCACTCCAATGACTATTCAACAGGCATAGCCTACATGCTTCAAATTGACATGCCAAATCTAGGACTCTCAGTGAGTTGGCCAGAGGCATTTGTTGCACCCACACCCCAGTTCAACTCCTCCTCGACCAGGCCAGTCACATTTTCTTTGTACTCCCAAATTCCTACATGGAAATCTCCATCTCAAACATTCCCAAACTTGAGTTAAGACACCTGGTGCCAGGATTTCTCATAGAACACAGTCACAAAAATGGGTTTCAGGGTTGAATCATAGAGCATGAAGAGCCTGTGGTATGCTAAAGCAAAGCAGATAAGTTCTTAATCAGTATTGATCTCATTGGAACCCTAATAGAATAAAATACACTGGCATTGGCTATATCCCAGGCACTGAGAAATTCAGAGCACAGAGATACAATAAGAACTAATATTTTAAAAGTACTATGGAGCCAGGTGCAGTGGCCCATGCCTTTAATCCCAGAAGCTAGGGAGGCTGAGGAAGGAGGATTGCAAGTTCAAAGTCAGCCTCAGCAACTTAGCAAAACCCTATCTCAAAAGAAAAAACAAAAAGGACTGGGCAATTCAGTTTGCACCACCTCGGCCTCCATCCACAGGTGGAAGTGGGTTAGAGCCCAATTTCAAGACCTAAGCCTATATAATTCTTAAAACAGGAAAAGCTTCATGACATTGGATTTGGATATGATTTCTTGGATGTGACACCAAAAGTACAACAAAAGTAAAATAGATTAATTGGATGGCAACAAAATGAAAACTTTCTATGCAACCAAGAACATGATCAAGTGGAAGACAACCTACAAAATGAGAGAAAATATCTTCCAATTATATCCTAATTAGGGGTTAGTATTAGAATATATAAAGAAGTTCTACATCTTACCAACAGCTTAAGGCCACCTTTGAATGCTTTCCTAGAAAGGCTTTTCATGACCATTACTCAGGATATTTCATCTACTGAAAGGGATGTCAAAGGAAAAGCTGCTCTTAAACTTCACTGGAAAGGACTTTATCCGGTACTGTTCACAATAAATTCAGCAGACAGTCTGTCCTTGTGTTCATGTCAGAGCCAATTCAGAATTCCATGGAACTGAAAAACTATTCCAGTAGGTGACATCAAATTGAGGATTCTAGAAATCCCATTTGAAAGCACAAAGCTAACTAAGACTCTCAGAATAAGCATATGACCTTGTATGGCCACGATTTCTGCCAAATACATCAAATCAAGGGTCCTGTCTAATTCCTGCTTTGTTTTATCTGCTTGCTTATCTTTATTTTTTTCTCATTTTTCTATAGACCCTGGTGTCATGACAGTCCTGTTTTATATGACACAGTAACAAAATGATCACAAATATCTTGTAATACGGTTGAATATGGAAATGAATAAACCTAACTAGAGAAGACTGGAGTGTCTACATTTCCCTGAACTGATCCACCTCTCCAAGAGAATGCTCAAAAGTAGGGGAAGGTATTAAGAGATTTAATATACAAATTGGCAATGACCAGATCACATATGACGCCAGAACTCTGATTCACAACCACCGCAGCAATCAGCCCTACATACCAAACAACCTCTGCAGTAATCAACTCATGAAACCAAACTACAACTTCTAAAGGCAACTGGCTCAAAATGGTCAGCACTGAGCTGGGTTTGGTGGCACACACCTGTAATCCCAGCAACCCAGGAGGCTGAGGCAGGAGGATCACAAATTCAAAGCTAGTCTCAGCAATTTAGCAAGGCTTGAAGCAATTCAGAGAGGCCCTAAGCAATTTGGCAAGACCCTGTCTCTGAATAAAACATTTTAAAATGTGGCTTAGTGGTTAAATGCCAATCTCCAATACCAAAAATATATATAAAATAAAATTAGCATTGATCAGTGACTGTAAGGCAGGGAGAAGAATTTCAGCTCCACCCCAAAGAAGTTAATATCTCAGACACCACTACATGTTTTGAGATTCAGTTTCATAATTATTCCAGTATCAACAGTGCACTTTTTAGCCATATGATTCTATTTTTTGTTTTGTTTATTCTTTTTCTATAAGTTTAATTGTCTACATATGCCAAGAACTTCATACTTGTGTAGTATAATCTCAGTGAGAATATATGAAGAATCAGGAGATCTCAGAGAAGTCAAAAGAGATGGCAGGGATGTTTGCATTAAAGGATATGATCATCCCACATCCCGGGAATTCATTTAGAGCCTGTATGTTCTAAGTTTACTCACACACTTTTTTTTTTAATCCAGAGTCTTTTAACCACTGAGCCACTTTCCCTTTTTTATTTTTATTTGAGGTAGGGTCTCACTAAGTTGCTTATGGCCTGGGAGGGGTTTAGTGAAGGGTGTTTGTTTTAACATAGAAAGGCTTTACCTCTCGATTATACATTGAAGATATTGATTCAATAGCTAGCATTTTAAAAGGAAGCTAAAATGTGATAATGAAGGGCAGAGATGGAAGAATTGCTGAAGAGAGGTTCTCAAGGAGGCAAGACACAATGAGATAGTTTACACAGGTGAAGGGAGTAGCCCTGGCTAGAACATAGATAATTTGGCAGGGAAAAGCAGAGAAGGCAGAATATATACTCCCCATGCATCTTGGTAGGTAGATGTGATTATGGCAATTTGGGGAAATCTCCTGATTGCTTTTATTGTCTCTGTGTAAAGGAAACAAGTGGACCATCTAGGAGTGAGCATGAGAGATGAAATAGAGGAGGCTTGAGAAAAGAGGAGAAAGTAGGCAACATTCATCGAGGAAAGTTAAGTGACTGGACTTGAGCAATACAGTTAAATCACTAGCCAGCATTAGAAATCCACCTAATGGAATCCATCACATTTACACAGACATCATTCAATGGAGTTGAGTGGTTTTTTTCTCCAACACATTAGAGGCAGATAGATTTGACCTGCTAAGCAGGACAAAGGGAAAGGATACAAAGTTGCCCATGGAATCTAAGTTCCAGAAAAGGAGGGAAATGTGAACATGAGGGTGTCAGCTTCAGTGAAAATATGATAGGAGAAATGGATTTTTCCCCCCAGGAGGGCTGAGACAGATCAAGTTTGGATATTTAAAAGACTGAACTAGGAGGTTAGAAGTGCCACTATGAAAATAAAATGTTTGAAATTGTGATTATACAGGGGAAACAACCAGGAGTAATGCAAGGTCAAGCATATAAGTCTTACAGGAGGGAGGACAAAAGTGTTAAAAGGAAAGAGGACTTAGAGGTCACCTGTCAGGAAAAGTCTATGAGAATATTCAAATAACCACAAAGTATACCAGAAGTAGAACTGTAAGAATAATAGGGAATCAGGTAATAAGGTCATCAAAGACTATAGGAGAGCCATAGACACTTCATTAGACATCTGATAAGTAAATGGTGTGTAGTATTCTGAGACCCAATTTAAAAAAAAAATAGAAGAGAGGAACATTTTTATAGAAAATATAAAAAATAATTGCCAATAATTATATGAAAAAAAAAATGATGTGGCCACACAAGTAATCAGAAATGCAAAATAAAAACACAGGGTAGCACTTTACTATACCAGGTTGGGAAAGATTTAAGAATCCAGCAATAAGAAATGCTTGCAAGGCAAGTAACCCAGTCAATAAATGGGTAAATGAATTGTACAGACACTTCTCAAAAGAAGTATGAAGGGTTAACAATTATATGAAAAATGTTCAACATTTTTAGCCATCAGGGAAATGCACAACAGGGTAGGGGATGTGGCTCAGCAGCACAGCACTTGCTTAGCACCAGCAAGGCCCTGGGTTGGATAATCCGCACCACATAAAAATAAATAAATAAAGGGAAATACACATCAAAACTATACTGAGCAGTGGTGTATGCCTGCAATCCCAGCTGCTAGGGAGGCTGAGGCAGAAAGATTGTGAGTTCAAATCCAGCCTCAGCAACTTAGTGAGACCCTTAGCAACTCAGTGAGACCCTGTCTCTAAATAGAATACAAATACCTGGGGATGTGGCTCAGTGGTTAAAGGCCCCTGGGTTCAATCCCCAGTACAAAAACAAACAAACAAAAAACTATACTGAGATTCCATCTTACTTCAGTTAGAAGTGCAGCCATCAAGAATACAAACAATAGGGCTGGAGATGTGGCTCAGCGGTAGCGCTCGCCTGGCATGCGTGCGGCCGGGTTCGATCCTCAGCACCACATACCAACAAGGATGTTGTGTCCGCCAAGAACTAAAAAATAAATATTAAAAATTCTCTCTCTCTCTCTCTCCTCTCTCACTCTCTCTTAAAAAAAAAGAATACAAACAATAAATGCTGGTGAGGATGGGATGATGGGGTAAGAAACTCTTACACACTGTTGGTGGAAATATAAATTAGTACAGCCACTATGGAAATCAGTATGGGGGTTCTTCAAAAGGCTAAAAATAAATCTTCCATATGATCCAGGTATACCACTTTTGAGTATTTATCAAAAAATAAAAAATAAAGACAGCACATTTTACAGATAACATGCATACCATGTTTATTGCAGCACAATTCACATTAGCCAAGTTATGGGATCAACAAAGGTGTCTGTCAACAGATAAATGGATAAAGAAAATTATATATGTATATATATATATATATATATATATATATATATATACACATACACACACACATATATGCACACACACAAAATGCAGTTTTATTCAGACGTAAAGAAGAACAAATATGTCACTTGCAGAAAAATTGATGAAACTGGAGACCATAATTTGTTTGAGTGAATAAGTCAAAATCAGAGAGAAAAGTACCATGTGTTTTCTCCCATGTGTGGAAACTAGGAGGGAAAAAAGGACCCCATGAAATTAGAAGGGAGATAGGAGAGTAGAGGGACGGAATCAGGGGAGAAAAGAAGGAACAGTGAGGGAAGCACTGGGGAATGAAATTGATCCAATTATGGTTTTGTGTATGTACCAATAAGCCACAGTGAAAGTTGTCATTCTGTACATTTTATATGCACTGATGAATGGAAGAAAAGCATGCAGGCCAGCAGACAGGCAGGCATATGAGAGATAAATGTTTGCAAGAATGTAGTGAAATTGAAACACATTGGGCTCCCGCGAATGTAAACTAAGAAATAAAAACATTGGAAATAAAACAGGGTAGACACACATGCTAATATGAAAGGCACACACAGTACCAAATCAGTGTTTGTTAGGTGTACACAATAAATACATAAATTAAGTATATTTGATTTAAAGTCACGATTGCATTTGATTCTACAACCAACATAAATGAATTACAACCAACATAAATGAAGTGTTTAATTATGGGAAATTGTGCTTTACCACTTAGAGCCTCGGCTGTTGTAAGGGGGAAAAAAAGACCATATCTGGCGAGACCTGGGTGAAGAAGTACCAAGGATTGAAGCCAGGGGTAAAAATTTAACGACAGAGCCAAATCCCCAGCCCTTTGTTTTTTTTTTTTTTTTTTTTTTTTTTTTTTTTTTTTTTTTTTTGACACAGGGTCTCTCTAAATTGCTTAAGATCTCTTTAAATTGTTGAGGCTGGCTTTAAACTAAGGATCCTCTGGTTTCAACGGGCCAAATCGCCCGGATTACAGACAAGCACCACTACGCATAGAAAAATCATTTTTTAAAACAGTAAAATGGTGGACATATAAGTGCTCAATAAAAAAGAAAAAAAGTTAATTTTATTGTTTTAATTTTAATAATGCAATTAACAATTTTATTACAGGCCTTAACCTTCAGGAACAAACTGCCATAAAGCTTTTCATTTTAGTATTTAAAAAGCAGTTTTCCTAAAAGAAAAATCTACATTTTTCATTTACTCTTAAGATAAAACGATTGTCAAACATTAAAAAGAATTTCAGGCCGGGAATGGTGGTGCAAGCCTACAATCCCAGCAGCTCAGCAGGCTGAGGAAAGAGGATCAGGAGTTCAAAGTCAATCTCAGCAACAGTTAGGCTCTAAACAACCTACCAAGATCCAAACTCTAAGTAAAATAAATAAAGAGCTGGGGATGTGGCTCAGTGATCCAGTGCCCCCTAGTTCAAAGTACCTCCCCCTATCCCTCAATACTACTACTACTACTACTACTACTACTAATAATAATGAATTCAGAATGGGCATCTTGCTTAGCATTTGTAAGTCCCTGAGTTCAATTCCCAGCACCAAAAACAACAAAGGGGTGGGGGGACTTTAAGTAGCCTTTGGGTGGGTTGGCAGAGGGGGATTACTAGGTGCAGGGGCCTTTTTGAGTGTTTTCCCCAGAATCCTGGAAAACATGAATTCTAACATTAGCCATCTTGAAATTCTACGCCTGTTTTTATCCCTCCACCCAAGAAACACCAGTGATTCTGCCCCCTAAGGGCACAGACAGGTGTTTCCCCACAGAGACACACCACAGCCAAAGCTATTAGCCAGCTGACTCCTCCCATCTAGGGGCGGAGCTCCGTAGGGGCGGAGCTTAGCGTGACACAGGAACTTGGGTTGCGCAGGCCATACAATTGGCCCTCCAGGGCGCATCCAGGTCAGTGCGTAGGAGCAAGGTTCCAGAGTGGGACGCCAAGCACAGCAGTGGGCGCAGATCCAAAGAAGCTAGGACTGCCGCCCACCCGAAAGCTTAGCGCACCTCACCTGTCCTCTGGACCTGACTGTCACCACGCGCAGGACCGCGCCGCCTGCGCCCCGCACTCACTTTGCCCCGAAACGGGAGCATCCACCGCAGCGCCGTCGTCGCCATGGTGGGCATTCGTCCACGCAGCCCCAGCGCCTGCCCTGCGCCCCGGGGGGGACCACAGCCTGGAGGACCTGGCCCTGCCAAACGCCGCCGACTAGACGAGCCTGCAGACCCTGCAGAGGCCCCGGCGGAGGCCACCTCGCAAAACTCTGCAGCAGCAGCCAACGCCACCGCGCTCACCTCCGTGGTGGTTCTGGCCGCGGGCTGCTCCTTACAGGTACCCATGGATGACGGCGACCTGGTGCTACAGCCTGCGCCAAGCTCGGTCCTGCAAGTGAATCTCCAAGGACACCACCTCATTCTGATCCCTGAGGGCCTCGTGGGAGCCACCGACCAACGCCCAGGAGGCCAGGGAGACTGTCCTGAAGACCCGGAACTGGGCGCCTTCCTGAGACCCCTCGGTGAGAACATGGTCGTCGAGCAGGGATTCTTCTGCGAATTTATGCCAGAGATCGTCAGAAAAATAGAGGCCTTCGAGGAGCAATGGATGGACCGTCCGGCCGGCCCGCAGGGGCCCATCCCATATCTCCCTGCCTGGGCCCCCACCCCTAGGCCAGTGAGGCGCTCTTCTAATCCCGCCTATGACGTGGATTTCCACCTTCTGAGGCCCTTCCCCACCTCACCGCTGCAACCTCTACCTCCCTCTCCAAGTTCAAGTCCCCAGGTGCATCCTCAGCGCTCTCCACGCCCTAGGGGCAAAGCCTGCAGACGTCTGTTCTAGGAAGAAAGGAACTTCTCCCCACCCCACCACCGGACCCAACTCCTGGACACTCTCCTGGTGGGGGGCATGCTGGATCACCAGAGACCCCCAATAGTCAGCAATTCTGTGCTGACAATTGTTTTTTTTCTGTCCCCGATTGTAAGGAAATAAAGACATCACGACGAGAAGGCAGATTCCACATTTCATCTTGGAAATGGAAAATCTTCAGGGAAACCAAAGACTGTGTTTTCAGATTTGGGGGATTCTTCACAGGATCATTCGCTAAACACACACACACACACACACACACACACACACACACACACACACACATACACACACCATCTCCCTGCATTTTGTAGACGTTGTTTTCTCTCAAATGCACTTTTAAACTCATATCACCATTCCCCTCTTTTTCCCCCAAGCCAAGAAATCACTGGATTTCTTATGCCGTGAGTTTCCTTCTGTGTTTTCCCATGGATTTAGGAAGACATTCAGCCATAGCATGTCTAGTTCTTCATTTTTCCACCTGCTGCCCCAGTGAACTGCCAAAGACTATTGATGGTTGCTACATCTGATTGTATGGTGCTTGTTCTCAGCAGTCTCTTAACCTGTTGAAGAAATTCTCTTCCAATCTTACTTCTTAACGTAAATGAGATTTATGTGGAATGTTATCAGATGTTGTCAGCATGCATTGGAATATATTTTTTTAAATATGTTCATCTGGTGATTTAAACCAATAGACCGATGGAAATGTTTGCTTTACTGCTATTCCACAGTGTTCTCTACCATTTAAATTGTACCCTGATTTTTTTCCTAATGTAAATAAAACTTGTAACATTTGAAATGTTAATTTATTACCATGTTTGCTTCATTTCTATAAAGTAAAATATTACAAAACTGAAGTCAAAGGCTCATTTCATTTCAAAACATCAGTAAATATTCAGATTGACCACTGCACCTTACTAATTTTTATTTTTAATTTTTCGTTGTAGCTGAACAGAACACCTTTATTTTATTTATTCATCTACTTTTTTTATGTCATGCTGAGGACTGAACCCAGCGCCTGCATGGACTAGGCAAGGGTTCTACTGCTGAGCTACAACTCCAACCCCACATTACCAATTCTTTCCTACCTTTTTTGTTCTTAACATTCTACTCATTCAGTCTAGCCTCAATTTTCATCTGGCTGAAGAATATCCTTTAATAGATATTTCTACCATGTCCTATGTGTGCTAAAGTATCTTGGTTCTATAAGTTAGAACATGGTTTTGCATGATAAACTCTTGAAATTCTACGCCTGGTTTTATCCCTCCACTCCAGAAACACCAGTGATTCTGCCCCCTAAGGGCCCAGGCAGGTGTTTCCCCACAGAGACACACCACACCACAGCCAAAGCTATTAGCCAGCCGACTCCTCCCATCTAGGGGCGGAGCTCCGTAGGGGCGGAGCTTAGCGTGACACAGGAACTTGGGTTGCGCAGGCCATACAATTGGCCCTCCAGGGCGCATCCAGGTCAGTGCGTAGGAGCAAGGTTCCAGAGTGGGACGCCAAGCACAGCAGTGGGCGCAGATCCAAAGAAGCTAGGACTGCCGCCCACCCGAAAGCTTAGCGCACCTCACCTGTCCTCTGGACCTGACTGTCACCACGCGCAGGACCGCGCCGCCTGCGCCCCGCACTCACTTTGCCCCGAAACGGGAGCATCCACCGCAGCGCCGTCGTCGCCATGGTGGGCATTCGTCCACGCAGCCCCAGCGCCTGCCCTGCGCCCCGGGGGGGACCACAGCCTGGAGGACCTGGCCCTGCCAAACGCCGCCGACTAGACGAGCCTGCAGACCCTGCAGAGGCCCCGGCGGAGGCCACCTCGCAAAACTCTGCAGCAGCAGCCAACGCCACCGCGCTCACCTCCGTGGTGGTTCTGGCCGCGGGCTGCTCCTTACAGGTACCCATGGATGACGGCGACCTGGTGCTACAGCCTGCGCCAAGCTCGGTCCTGCAAGTGAATCTCCAAGGACACCACCTCATTCTGATCCCTGAGGGCCTCGTGGGAGCCACCGACCAACGCCCAGGAGGCCAGGGAGACTGTCCTGAAGACCCGGAACTGGGCGCCTTCCTGAGACCCCTCGGTGAGAACATGGTCGTCGAGCAGGGATTCTTCTGCGAATTTATGCCAGAGATCGTCAGAAAAATAGAGGCCTTCGAGGAGCAATGGATGGACCGTCCGGCCGGCCCGCAGGGGCCCATCCCATATCTCCCTGCCTGGGCCCCCACCCCTAGGCCAGTGAGGCGCTCTTCTAATCCCGCCTATGACGTGGATTTCCACCTTCTGAGGCCCTTCCCCACCTCACCGCTGCAACCTCTACCTCCCTCTCCAAGTTCAAGTCCCCAGGTGCATCCTCAGCGCTCTCCACGCCCTAGGGGCAAAGCCTGCAGACGTCTGTTCTAGGAAGAAAGGAACTTCTCCCCACCCCACCACCGGACCCAACTCCTGGACACTCTCCTGGTGGGGGGCATGCTGGATCACCAGAGACCCCCAATAGTCAGCAATTCTGTGCTGACAATTGTTTTTTTTCTGTCCCCGATTGTAAGGAAATAAAGACATCACGACGAGAAGGCAGATTCCACATTTCATCTTGGAAATGGAAAATCTTCAGGGAAACCAAAGACTGTGTTTTCAGATTTGGGGGATTCTTCACAGGATCATTCGCTAAACACACACACACACACACACACACACACACACACACACACACACACATACACACACCATCTCCCTGCATTTTGTAGACGTTGTTTTCTCTCAAATGCACTTTTAAACTCATATCACCATTCCCCTCTTTTTCCCCCAAGCCAAGAAATCACTGGATTTCTTATGCCGTGAGTTTCCTTCTGTGTTTTCCCATGGATTTAGGAAGACATTCAGCCATAGCATGTCTAGTTCTTCATTTTTCCACCTGCTGCCCCAGTGAACTGCCAAAGACTATTGATGGTTGCTACATCTGATTGTATGGTGCTTGTTCTCAGCAGTCTCTTAACCTGTTGAAGAAATTCTCTTCCAATCTTACTTCTTAACGTAAATGAGATTTATGTGGAATGTTATCAGATGTTGTCAGCATGCATTGGAATATATTTTTTTAAATATGTTCATCTGGTGATTTAAACCAATAGACCGATGGAAATGTTTGCTTTACTGCTATTCCACAGTGTTCTCTACCATTTAAATTGTACCCTGATTTTTTTCCTAATGTAAATAAAACTTGTAACATTTGAAATGTTAATTTATTACCATGTTTGCTTCATTTCTATAAAGTAAAATATTACAAAACTGAAGTCAAAGGCTCATTTCATTTCAAAACATCAGTAAATATTCAGATTGACCACTGCACCTTACTAATTTTTATTTTTAATTTTTCGTTGTAGCTGAACAGAACACCTTTATTTTATTTATTCATCTACTTTTTTTATGTCATGCTGAGGACTGAACCCAGCGCCTGCATGGACTAGGCAAGGGTTCTACTGCTGAGCTACAACTCCAACCCCACATTACCAATTCTTTCCTACCTTTTTTGTTCTTAACATTCTACTCATTCAGTCTAGCCTCAATTTTCATCTGGCTGAAGAATATCCTTTAATAGATATTTCTACCATGTCCTATGTGTGCTAAAGTATCTTGGTTCTATAAGTTAGAACATGGTTTTGCATGATAAACTCTTGAAATTCTACGCCTGGTTTTATCCCTCCACTCCAGAAACACCAGTGATTCTGCCCCCTAAGGGCCCAGGCAGGTGTTTCCCCACAGAGACACACCACACCACAGCCAAAGCTATTAGCGAGCCGACTCCTCCCATCTAGGGGCGGAGCTCCGTAGGGGCGGAGCTTAGCGTGACACAGGAACTTGGGTTGCGCAGGCCATACAATTGGCCCTCCAGGGCGCATCCAGGTCAGTGCGTAGGAGCAAGGTTCCAGAGTGGGACGCCAAGCACAGCAGTGGGCGCAGATCCAAAGAAGCTAGGACTGCCGCCCACCCGAAAGCTTAGCGCACCTCACCTGTCCTCTGGACCTGACTGTCACCACGCGCAGGACCGCGCCGCCTGCGCCCCGCACTCACTTTGCCCCGAAACGGGAGCATCCACCGCAGCGCCGTCGTCGCCATGGTGGGCATTCGTCCACGCAGCCCCAGCGCCTGCCCTGCGC
Source organism: Urocitellus parryii (assembly GCF_045843805.1). Taxonomy (NCBI): domain Eukaryota; kingdom Metazoa; phylum Chordata; class Mammalia; order Rodentia; family Sciuridae; genus Urocitellus; species Urocitellus parryii. The sequence goes on from NC_135532.1 coordinate 186,615,917, forward strand.
CCCGGGGGGGACCACAGCCTGGAGGACCTGGCCCTGCCAAACGCCGCCGACTAGACGAGCCCGCAGACCCTGCAGAGGCCCCGGCGGAGGCCACCTCGCAAAACTCTGCAGCAGCAGCCAACGCCACCGCGCTCACCTCCGTGGTGGTTCTGGCCGCGGGCTGCTCCTTACAGGTACCCATGGATGACGGCGACCTGGTGCTACAGCCTGCGCCAAGCTCGGTCCTGCAAGTGAATCTCCAAGGACACCACCTCATTCTGATCCCTGAGGGCCTCGTGGGAGCCACCGACCAACGCCCAGGAGGCCAGGGAGACTGTCCTGAAGACCCGGAACTGGGCGCCTTCCTGAGACCCCTCGGTGAGAACATGGTCGTCGAGCAGGGATTCTTCTGCGAATTTATGCCAGAGATCGTCAGAAAAATAGAGGCCTTCGAGGAGCAATGGATGGACCGTCCGGCCGGCCCGCAGGGGCCCATCCCATATCTCCCTGCCTGGGCCCCCACCCCTAGGCCAGTGAGGCGCTCTTCTAATCCCGCCTATGACGTGGATTTCCACCTTCTGAGGCCCTTCCCCACCTCACCGCTGCAACCTCTACCTCCCTCTCCAAGTTCAAGTCCCCAGGTGCATCCTCAGCGCTCTCCACGCCCTAGGGGCAAAGCCTGCAGACGTCTGTTCTAGGAAGAAAGGAACTTCTCCCCACCCCACCACCGGACCCAACTCCTGGACACTCTCCTGGTGGGGGGCATGCTGGATCACCAGAGACCCCCAATAGTCAGCAATTCTGTGCTGACAATTGTTTTTTTTCTGTCCCCGATTGTAAGGAAATAAAGACATCACGACGAGAAGGCAGATTCCACATTTCATCTTGGAAATGGAAAATCTTCAGGGAAACCAAAGACTGTGTTTTCAGATTTGGGGGATTCTTCACAGGATCATTCGCTAAACACACACACACACACACACACACACACACACACACACACACACACACCATCTCCCTGCATTTTGTAGACGTTGTTTTCTCTCAAATGCACTTTTAAACTCATATCACCATTCCCCTCTTTTTCCCCCAAGCCAAGAAATCACTGGATTTCTTATGCCGTGAGTTTCCTTCTGTGTTTTCCCATGGATTTAGGAAGACATTCAGCCATAGCATGTCTAGTTCTTCATTTTTCCACCTGCTGCCCCAGTGAACTGCCAAAGACTATTGATGGTTGCTACATCTGATTGTATGGTGCTTGTTCTCAGCAGTCTCTTAACCTGTTGAAGAAATTCTCTTCCAATCTTACTTCTTAACGTAAATGAGATTTATGTGGAATGTTATCAGATGTTGTCAGCATGCATTGGAATATATTTTTTTAAATATGTTCATCTGGTGATTTAAACCAATAGACCGATGGAAATGTTTGCTTTACTGCTATTCCACAGTGTTCTCTACCATTTAAATTGTACCCTGATTTTTTTCCTAATGTAAATAAAACTTGTAACATTTGAAATGTTAATTTATTACCATGTTTGCTTCATTTCTATAAAGTAAAATATTACAAAACTGAAGTCAAAGGCTCATTTCATTTCAAAACATCAGTAAATATTCAGATTGACCACTGCACCTTACTAATTTTTATTTTTAATTTTTCGTTGTAGCTGAACAGAACACCTTTATTTTATTTATTCATCTACTTTTTTTATGTCATGCTGAGGACTGAACCCAGCGCCTGCATGGACTAGGCAAGGGTTCTACTGCTGAGCTACAACTCCAACCCCACATTACCAATTCTTTCCTACCTTTTTTGTTCTTAACATTCTACTCATTCAGTCTAGCCTCAATTTTCATCTGGCTGAAGAATATCCTTTAATAGATATTTCTACCATGTCCTATGTGTGCTAAAGTATCTTGGTTCTATAAGTTAGAACATGGTTTTGCATGATAAACTCTTGAAATTCTACGCCTGGTTTTATCCCTCCACTCCAGAAACACCAGTGATTCTGCCCCCTAAGGGCCCAGGCAGGTGTTTCCCCACAGAGACACACCACACCACAGCCAAAGCTATTAGCCAGCCGACTCCTCCCATCTAGGGGCGGAGCTCCGTAGGGGCGGAGCTTAGCGTGACACAGGAACTTGGGTTGCGCAGGCCATACAATTGGCCCTCCAGGGCGCATCCAGGTCAGTGCGTAGGAGCAAGGTTCCAGAGTGGGACGCCAAGCACAGCAGTGGGCGCAGATCCAAAGAAGCTAGGACTGCCGCCCACCCGAAAGCTTAGCGCACCTCACCTGTCCTCTGGACCTGACTGTCACCACGCGCAGGACCGCGCCGCCTGCGCCCCGCACTCACTTTGCCCCGAAACGGGAGCATCCACCGCAGCGCCGTCGTCGCCATGGTGGGCATTCGTCCACGCAGCCCCAGCGCCTGCCCTGCGCCCCGGGGGGGACCACAGCCTGGAGGACCTGGCCCTGCCAAACGCCGCCGACTAGACGAGCCTGCAGACCCTGCAGAGGCCCCGGCGGAGGCCACCTCGCAAAACTCTGCAGCAGCAGCCAACGCCACCGCGCTCACCTCCGTGGTGGTTCTGGCCGCGGGCTGCTCCTTACAGGTACCCATGGATGACGGCGACCTGGTGCTACAGCCTGCGCCAAGCTCGGTCCTGCAAGTGAATCTCCAAGGACACCACCTCATTCTGATCCCTGAGGGCCTCGTGGGAGCCACCGACCAACGCCCAGGAGGCCAGGGAGACTGTCCTGAAGACCCGGAACTGGGCGCCTTCCTGAGACCCCTCGGTGAGAACATGGTCGTCGAGCAGGGATTCTTCTGCGAATTTATGCCAGAGATCGTCAGAAAAATAGAGGCCTTCGAGGAGCAATGGATGGACCGTCCGGCCGGCCCGCAGGGGCCCATCCCATATCTCCCTGCCTGGGCCCCCACCCCTAGGCCAGTGAGGCGCTCTTCTAATCCCGCCTATGACGTGGATTTCCACCTTCTGAGGCCCTTCCCCACCTCACCGCTGCAACCTCTACCTCCCTCTCCAAGTTCAAGTCCCCAGGTGCATCCTCAGCGCTCTCCACGCCCTAGGGGCAAAGCCTGCAGACGTCTGTTCTAGGAAGAAAGGAACTTCTCCCCACCCCACCACCGGACCCAACTCCTGGACACTCTCCTGGTGGGGGGCATGCTGGATCACCAGAGACCCCCAATAGTCAGCAATTCTGTGCTGACAATTGTTTTTTTTCTGTCCCCGATTGTAAGGAAATAAAGACATCACGACGAGAAGGCAGATTCCACATTTCATCTTGGAAATGGAAAATCTTCAGGGAAACCAAAGACTGTGTTTTCAGATTTGGGGGATTCTTCACAGGATCATTCGCTAAACACACACACACACACACACACACACACACACACACACACACATACACACACCATCTCCCTGCATTTTGTAGACGTTGTTTTCTCTCAAATGCACTTTTAAACTCATATCACCATTCCCCTCTTTTTCCCCCAAGCCAAGAAATCACTGGATTTCTTATGCCGTGAGTTTCCTTCTGTGTTTTCCCATGGATTTAGGAAGACATTCAGCCATAGCATGTCTAGTTCTTCATTTTTCCACCTGCTGCCCCAGTGAACTGCCAAAGACTATTGATGGTTGCTACATCTGATTGTATGGTGCTTGTTCTCAGCAGTCTCTTAACCTGTTGAAGAAATTCTCTTCCAATCTTACTTCTTAACGTAAATGAGATTTATGTGGAATGTTATCAGATGTTGTCAGCATGCATTGGAATATATTTTTTTAAATATGTTCATCTGGTGATTTAAACCAATAGACCGATGGAAATGTTTGCTTTACTGCTATTCCACAGTGTTCTCTACCATTTAAATTGTACCCTGATTTTTTTCCTAATGTAAATAAAACTTGTAACAATTGAAATGTTAATTTATTACCATGTTTGCTTCATTTCTATAAAGTAAAATATTACAAAACTGAAGTCAAAGGCTCATTTCATTTCAAAACATCAGTAAATATTCAGATTGACCACTGCACCTTACTAATTTTTATTTTTAATTTTTCGTTGTAGCTGAACAGAACACCTTTATTTTATTTATTCATCTACTTTTTTTATGTCATGCTGAGGACTGAACCCAGCGCCTGCATGGACTAGGCAAGGGTTCTACTGCTGAGCTACAACTCCAACCCCACATTACCAATTCTTTCCTACCTTTTTTGTTCTTAACATTCTACTCATTCAGTCTAGCCTCAATTTTCATCTGGCTGAAGAATATCCTTTAATAGATATTTCTACCATGTCCTATGTGTGCTAAAGTATCTTGGTTCTATAAGTTAGAACATGGTTTTGCATGATAAACTCTTGAAATTCTACGCCTGGTTTTATCCCTCCACTCCAGAAACACCAGTGATTCTGCCCCCTAAGGGCCCAGGCAGGTGTTTCCCCACAGAGACACACCACACCACAGCCAAAGCTATTAGCCAGCCGACTCCTCCCATCTAGGGGCGGAGCTCCGTAGGGGCGGAGCTTAGCGTGACACAGGAACTTGGGTTGCGCAGGCCATACAATTGGCCCTCCAGGGCGCATCCAGGTCAGTGCGTAGGAGCAAGGTTCCAGAGTGGGACGCCAAGCACAGCAGTGGGCGCAGATCCAAAGAAGCTAGGACTGCCGCCCACCCGAAAGCTTAGCGCACCTCACCTGTCCTCTGGACCTGACTGTCACCACGCGCAGGACCGCGCCGCCTGCGCCCCGCACTCACTTTGCCCCGAAACGGGAGCATCCACCGCAGCGCCGTCGTCGCCATGGTGGGCATTCGTCCACGCAGCCCCAGCGCCTGCCCTGCGCCCCGGGGGGGACCACAGCCTGGAGGACCTGGCCCTGCCAAACGCCGCCGACTAGACGAGCCCGCAGACCCTGCAGAGGCCCCGGCGGAGGCCACCTCGCAAAACTCTGCAGCAGCAGCCAACGCCACCGCGCTCACCTCCGTGGTGGTTCTGGCCGCGGGCTGCTCCTTACAGGTACCCATGGATGACGGCGACCTGGTGCTACAGCCTGCGCCAAGCTCGGTCCTGCAAGTGAATCTCCAAGGACACCACCTCATTCTGATCCCTGAGGGCCTCGTGGGAGCCACCGACCAACGCCCAGGAGGCCAGGGAGACTGTCCTGAAGACCCGGAACTGGGCGCCTTCCTGAGACCCCTCGGTGAGAACATGGTCGTCGAGCAGGGATTCTTCTGCGAATTTATGCCAGAGATCGTCAGAAAAATAGAGGCCTTCGAGGAGCAATGGATGGACCGTCCGGCCGGCCCGCAGGGGCCCATCCCATATCTCCCTGCCTGGGCCCCCACCCCTAGGCCAGTGAGGCGCTCTTCTAATCCCGCCTATGACGTGGATTTCCACCTTCTGAGGCCCTTCCCCACCTCACCGCTGCAACCTCTACCTCCCTCTCCAAGTTCAAGTCCCCAGGTGCATCCTCAGCGCTCTCCACGCCCTAGGGGCAAAGCCTGCAGACGTCTGTTCTAGGAAGAAAGGAACTTCTCCCCACCCCACCACCGGACCCAACTCCTGGACACTCTCCTGGTGGGGGGCATGCTGGATCACCAGAGACCCCCAATAGTCAGCAATTCTGTGCTGACAATTGTTTTTTTTCTGTCCCCGATTGTAAGGAAATAAAGACATCACGACGAGAAGGCAGATTCCACATTTCATCTTGGAAATGGAAAATCTTCAGGGAAACCAAAGACTGTGTTTTCAGATTTGGGGGATTCTTCACAGGATCATTCGCTAAACACACACACACACACACACACACACACACACACACACACACACATACACACACCATCTCCCTGCATTTTGTAGACGTTGTTTTCTCTCAAATGCACTTTTAAACTCATATCACCATTCCCCTCTTTTTCCCCCAAGCCAAGAAATCACTGGATTTCTTATGCCGTGAGTTTCCTTCTGTGTTTTCCCATGGATTTAGGAAGACATTCAGCCATAGCATGTCTAGTTCTTCATTTTTCCACCTGCTGCCCCAGTGAACTGCCAAAGACTATTGATGGTTGCTACATCTGATTGTATGGTGCTTGTTCTCAGCAGTCTCTTAACCTGTTGAAGAAATTCTCTTCCAATCTTACTTCTTAACGTAAATGAGATTTATGTGGAATGTTATCAGATGTTGTCAGCATGCATTGGAATATATTTTTTTAAATATGTTCATCTGGTGATTTAAACCAATAGACCGATGGAAATGTTTGCTTTACTGCTATTCCACAGTGTTCTCTACCATTTAAATTGTACCCTGATTTTTTTCCTAATGTAAATAAAACTTGTAACATTTGAAATGTTAATTTATTACCATGTTTGCTTCATTTCTATAAAGTAAAATATTACAAAACTGAAGTCAAAGGCTCATTTCATTTCAAAACATCAGTAAATATTCAGATTGACCACTGCACCTTACTAATTTTTATTTTTAATTTTTCGTTGTAGCTGAACAGAACACCTTTATTTTATTTATTCATCTACTTTTTTTATGTCATGCTGAGGACTGAACCCAGCGCCTGCATGGACTAGGCAAGGGTTCTACTGCTGAGCTACAACTCCAACCCCACATTACCAATTCTTTCCTACCTTTTTTGTTCTTAACATTCTACTCATTCAGTCTAGCCTCAATTTTCATCTGGCTGAAGAATATCCTTTAATAGATATTTCTACCATGTCCTATGTGTGCTAAAGTATCTTGGTTCTATAAGTTAGAACATGGTTTTGCATGATAAACTCTTGAAATTCTACGCCTGGTTTTATCCCTCCACTCCAGAAACACCAGTGATTCTGCCCCCTAAGGGCCCAGGCAGGTGTTTCCCCACAGAGACACACCACACCACAGCCAAAGCTATTAGCCAGCCGACTCCTCCCATCTAGGGGCGGAGCTCCGTAGGGGCGGAGCTTAGCGTGACACAGGAACTTGGGTTGCGCAGGCCATACAATTGGCCCTCCAGGGCGCATCCAGGTCAGTGCGTAGGAGCAAGGTTCCAGAGTGGGACGCCAAGCACAGCAGTGGGCGCAGATCCAAAGAAGCTAGGACTGCCGCCCACCCGAAAGCTTAGCGCACCTCACCTGTCCTCTGGACCTGACTGTCACCACGCGCAGGACCTCGCCGCCTGCGCCCCGCACTCACTTTGCCCCGAAACGGGAGCATCCACCGCAGCGCCGTCGTCGCCATGGTGGGCATTCGTCCACGCAGCCCCAGCGCCTGCCCTGCGCCCCGGGGGGGACCACAGCCTGGAGGACCTGGCCCTGCCAAACGCCGCCGACTAGACGAGCCTGCAGACCCTGCAGAGGCCCCGGCGGAGGCCACCTCGCAAAACTCTGCAGCAGCAGCCAACGCCACCGCGCTCACCTCCGTGGTGGTTCTGGCCGCGGGCTGCTCCTTACAGGTACCCATGGATGACGGCGACCTGGTGCTACAGCCTGCGCCAAGCTCGGTCCTGCAAGTGAATCTCCAAGGACACCACCTCATTCTGATCCCTGAGGGCCTCGTGGGAGCCACCGACCAACGCCCAGGAGGCCAGGGAGACTGTCCTGAAGACCCGGAACTGGGCGCCTTCCTGAGACCCCTCGGTGAGAACATGGTCGTCGAGCAGGGATTCTTCTGCGAATTTATGCCAGAGATCGTCAGAAAAATAGAGGCCTTCGAGGAGCAATGGATGGACCGTCCGGCCGGCCCGCAGGGGCCCATCCCATATCTCCCTGCCTGGGCCCCCACCCCTAGGCCAGTGAGGCGCTCTTCTAATCCCGCCTATGACGTGGATTTCCACCTTCTGAGGCCCTTCCCCACCTCACCGCTGCAACCTCTACCTCCCTCTCCAAGTTCAAGTCCCCAGGTGCATCCTCAGCGCTCTCCACGCCCTAGGGGCAAAGCCTGCAGACGTCTGTTCTAGGAAGAAAGGAACTTCTCCCCACCCCACCACCGGACCCAACTCCTGGACACTCTCCTGGTGGGGGGCATGCTGGATCACCAGAGACCCCCAATAGTCAGCAATTCTGTGCTGACAATTGTTTTTTTTCTGTCCCCGATTGTAAGGAAATAAAGACATCACGACGAGAAGGCAGATTCCACATTTCATCTTGGAAATGGAAAATCTTCAGGGAAACCAAAGACTGTGTTTTCAGATTTGGGGGATTCTTCACAGGATCATTCGCTAAACACACACACACACACACACACACACACACACACACACACACATACACACACCATCTCCCTGCATTTTGTAGACGTTGTTTTCTCTCAAATGCACTTTTAAACTCATATCACCATTCCCCTCTTTTTCCCCCAAGCCAAGAAATCACTGGATTTCTTATGCCGTGAGTTTCCTTCTGTGTTTTCCCATGGATTTAGGAAGACATTCAGCCATAGCATGTCTAGTTCTTCATTTTTCCACCTGCTGCCCCAGTGAACTGCCAAAGACTATTGATGGTTGCTACATCTGATTGTATGGTGCTTGTTCTCAGCAGTCTCTTAACCTGTTGAAGAAATTCTCTTCCAATCTTACTTCTTAACGTAAATGAGATTTATGTGGAATGTTATCAGATGTTGTCAGCATGCATTGGAATATATTTTTTTAAATATGTTCATCTGGTGATTTAAACCAATAGACCGATGGAAATGTTTGCTTTACTGCTATTCCACAGTGTTCTCTACCATTTAAATTGTACCCTGATTTTTTTCCTAATGTAAATAAAACTTGTAACAATTGAAATGTTAATTTATTACCATGTTTGCTTCATTTCTATAAAGTAAAATATTACAAAACTGAAGTCAAAGGCTCATTTCATTTCAAAACATCAGTAAATATTCAGATTGACCACTGCACCTTACTAATTTTTATTTTTAATTTTTCGTTGTAGCTGAACAGAACACCTTTATTTTATTTATTCATCTACTTTTTTTATGTCATGCTGAGGACTGAACCCAGCGCCTGCATGGACTAGGCAAGGGTTCTACTGCTGAGCTACAACTCCAACCCCACATTACCAATTCTTTCCTACCTTTTTTGTTCTTAACATTCTACTCATTCAGTCTAGCCTCAATTTTCATCTGGCTGAAGAATATCCTTTAATAGATATTTCTACCATGTCCTATGTGTGCTAAAGTATCTTGGTTCTATAAGTTAGAACATGGTTTTGCATGATAAACTCTTGAAATTCTACGCCTGGTTTTATCCCTCCACTCCAGAAACACCAGTGATTCTGCCCCCTAAGGGCCCAGGCAGGTGTTTCCCCACAGAGACACACCACACCACAGCCAAAGCTATTAGCCAGCCGACTCCTCCCATCTAGGGGCGGAGCTCCGTAGGGGCGGAGCTTAGCGTGACACAGGAACTTGGGTTGCGCAGGCCATACAATTGGCCCTCCAGGGCGCATCCAGGTCAGTGCGTAGGAGCAAGGTTCCAGAGTGGGACGCCAAGCACAGCAGTGGGCGCAGATCCAAAGAAGCTAGGACTGCCGCCCACCCGAAAGCTTAGCGCACCTCACCTGTCCTCTGGACCTGACTGTCACCACGCGCAGGACCGCGCCGCCTGCGCCCCGCACTCACTTTGCCCCGAAACGGGAGCATCCACCGCAGCGCCGTCGTCGCCATGGTGGGCATTCGTCCACGCAGCCCCAGCGCCTGCCCTGCGCCCCGGGGGGGACCACAGCCTGGAGGACCTGGCCCTGCCAAACGCCGCCGACTAGACGAGCCCGCAGACCCTGCAGAGGCCCCGGCGGAGGCCACCTCGCAAAACTCTGCAGCAGCAGCCAACGCCACCGCGCTCACCTCCGTGGTGGTTCTGGCCGCGGGCTGCTCCTTACAGGTACCCATGGATGACGGCGACCTGGTGCTACAGCCTGCGCCAAGCTCGGTCCTGCAAGTGAATCTCCAAGGACACCACCTCATTCTGATCCCTGAGGGCCTCGTGGGAGCCACCGACCAACGCCCAGGAGGCCAGGGAGACTGTCCTGAAGACCCGGAACTGGGCGCCTTCCTGAGACCCCTCGGTGAGAACATGGTCGTCGAGCAGGGATTCTTCTGCGAATTTATGCCAGAGATCGTCAGAAAAATAGAGGCCTTCGAGGAGCAATGGATGGACCGTCCGGCCGGCCCGCAGGGGCCCATCCCATATCTCCCTGCCTGGGCCCCCACCCCTAGGCCAGTGAGGCGCTCTTCTAATCCCGCCTATGACGTGGATTTCCACCTTCTGAGGCCCTTCCCCACCTCACCGCTGCAACCTCTACCTCCCTCTCCAAGTTCAAGTCCCCAGGTGCATCCTCAGCGCTCTCCACGCCCTAGGGGCAAAGCCTGCAGACGTCTGTTCTAGGAAGAAAGGAACTTCTCCCCACCCCACCACCGGACCCAACTCCTGGACACTCTCCTGGTGGGGGGCATGCTGGATCACCAGAGACCCCCAATAGTCAGCAATTCTGTGCTGACAATTGTTTTTTTTCTGTCCCCGATTGTAAGGAAATAAAGACATCACGACGAGAAGGCAGATTCCACATTTCATCTTGGAAATGGAAAATCTTCAGGGAAACCAAAGACTGTGTTTTCAGATTTGGGGGATTCTTCACAGGATCATTCGCTAAACACACACACACACACACACACACACACACACACACACACACACATACACACACCATCTCCCTGCATTTTGTAGACGTTGTTTTCTCTCAAATGCACTTTTAAACTCATATCACCATTCCCCTCTTTTTCCCCCAAGCCAAGAAATCACTGGATTTCTTATGCCGTGAGTTTCCTTCTGTGTTTTCCCATGGATTTAGGAAGACATTCAGCCATAGCATGTCTAGTTCTTCATTTTTCCACCTGCTGCCCCAGTGAACTGCCAAAGACTATTGATGGTTGCTACATCTGATTGTATGGTGCTTGTTCTCAGCAGTCTCTTAACCTGTTGAAGAAATTCTCTTCCAATCTTACTTCTTAACGTAAATGAGATTTATGTGGAATGTTATCAGATGTTGTCAGCATGCATTGGAATATATTTTTTTAAATATGTTCATCTGGTGATTTAAACCAATAGACCGATGGAAATGTTTGCTTTACTGCTATTCCACAGTGTTCTCTACCATTTAAATTGTACCCTGATTTTTTTCCTAATGTAAATAAAACTTGTAACATTTGAAATGTTAATTTATTACCATGTTTGCTTCATTTCTATAAAGTAAAATATTACAAAACTGAAGTCAAAGGCTCATTTCATTTCAAAACATCAGTAAATATTCAGATTGACCACTGCACCTTACTAATTTTTATTTTTAATTTTTCGTTGTAGCTGAACAGAACACCTTTATTTTATTTATTCATCTACTTTTTTTATGTCATGCTGAGGACTGAACCCAGCGCCTGCATGGACTAGGCAAGGGTTCTACTGCTGAGCTACAACTCCAACCCCACATTACCAATTCTTTCCTACCTTTTTTGTTCTTAACATTCTACTCATTCAGTCTAGCCTCAATTTTCATCTGGCTGAAGAATATCCTTTAATAGATATTTCTACCATGTCCTATGTGTGCTAAAGTATCTTGGTTCTATAAGTTAGAACATGGTTTTGCATGATAAACTCTTGAAATTCTACGCCTGGTTTTATCCCTCCACTCCAGAAACACCAGTGATTCTGCCCCCTAAGGGCCCAGGCAGGTGTTTCCCCACAGAGACACACCACACCACAGCCAAAGCTATTAGCCAGCCGACTCCTCCCATCTAGGGGCGGAGCTCCGTAGGGGCGGAGCTTAGCGTGACACAGGAACTTGGGTTGCGCAGGCCATACAATTGGCCCTCCAGGGCGCATCCAGGTCAGTGCGTAGGAGCAAGGTTCCAGAGTGGGACGCCAAGCACAGCAGTGGGCGCAGATCCAAAGAAGCTAGGACTGCCGCCCACCCGAAAGCTTAGCGCACCTCACCTGTCCTCTGGACCTGACTGTCACCACGCGCAGGACCGCGCCGCCTGCGCCCCGCACTCACTTTGCCCCGAAACGGGAGCATCCACCGCAGCGCCGTCGTCGCCATGGTGGGCATTCGTCCACGCAGCCCCAGCGCCTGCCCTGCGCCCCGGGGGGGACCACAGCCTGGAGGACCTGGCCCTGCCAAACGCCGCCGACTAGACGAGCCTGCAGACCCTGCAGAGGCCCCGGCGGAGGCCACCTCGCAAAACTCTGCAGCAGCAGCCAACGCCACCGCGCTCACCTCCGTGGTGGTTCTGGCCGCGGGCTGCTCCTTACAGGTACCCATGGATGACGGCGACCTGGTGCTACAGCCTGCGCCAAGCTCGGTCCTGCAAGTGAATCTCCAAGGACACCACCTCATTCTGATCCCTGAGGGCCTCGTGGGAGCCACCGACCAACGCCCAGGAGGCCAGGGAGACTGTCCTGAAGACCCGGAACTGGGCGCCTTCCTGAGACCCCTCGGTGAGAACATGGTCGTCGAGCAGGGATTCTTCTGCGAATTTATGCCAGAGATCGTCAGAAAAATAGAGGCCTTCGAGGAGCAATGGATGGACCGTCCGGCCGGCCCGCAGGGGCCCATCCCATATCTCCCTGCCTGGGCCCCCACCCCTAGGCCAGTGAGGCGCTCTTCTAATCCCGCCTATGACGTGGATTTCCACCTTCTGAGGCCCTTCCCCACCTCACCGCTGCAACCTCTACCTCCCTCTCCAAGTTCAAGTCCCCAGGTGCATCCTCAGCGCTCTCCACGCCCTAGGGGCAAAGCCTGCAGACGTCTGTTCTAGGAAGAAAGGAACTTCTCCCCACCCCACCACCGGACCCAACTCCTGGACACTCTCCTGGTGGGGGGCATGCTGGATCACCAGAGACCCCCAATAGTCAGCAATTCTGTGCTGACAATTGTTTTTTTTCTGTCCCCGATTGTAAGGAAATAAAGACATCACGACGAGAAGGCAGATTCCACATTTCATCTTGGAAATGGAAAATCTTCAGGGAAACCAAAGACTGTGTTTTCAGATTTGGGGGATTCTTCACAGGATCATTCGCTAAACACACACACACACACACACACACACACACACACACACACACACATACACACACCATCTCCCTGCATTTTGTAGACGTTGTTTTCTCTCAAATGCACTTTTAAACTCATATCACCATTCCCCTCTTTTTCCCCCAAGCCAAGAAATCACTGGATTTCTTATGCCATGAGTTTCCTTCTGTGTTTTCCCATGGATTTAGGAAGACATTCAGCCATAGCATGTCTAGTTCTTCATTTTTCCACCTGCTGCCCCAGTGAACTGCCAAAGACTATTGATGGTTGCTACATCTGATTGTATGGTGCTTGTTCTCAGCAGTCTCTTAACCTGTTGAAGAAATTCTCTTCCAATCTTACTTCTTAACGTAAATGAGATTTATGTGGAATGTTATCAGATGTTGTCAGCATGCATTGGAATATATTTTTTTAAATATGTTCATCTGGTGATTTAAACCAATAGACCGATGGAAATGTTTGCTTTACTGCTATTCCACAGTGTTCTCTACCATTTAAATTGTACCCTGATTTTTTTCCTAATGTAAATAAAACTTGTAACAATTGAAATGTTAATTTATTACCATGTTTGCTTCATTTCTATAAAGTAAAATATTACAAAACTGAAGTCAAAGGCTCATTTCATTTCAAAACATCAGTAAATATTCAGATTGACCACTGCACCTTACTAATTTTTATTTTTAATTTTTCGTTGTAGCTGAACAGAACACCTTTATTTTATTTATTCATCTACTTTTTTTATGTCATGCTGAGGACTGAACCCAGCGCCTGCATGGACTAGGCAAGGGTTCTACTGCTGAGCTACAACTCCAACCCCACATTACCAATTCTTTCCTACCTTTTTTGTTCTTAACATTCTACTCATTCAGTCTAGCCTCAATTTTCATCTGGCTGAAGAATATCCTTTAATAGATATTTCTACCATGTCCTATGTGTGCTAAAGTATCTTGGTTCTATAAGTTAGAACATGGTTTTGCATGATAAACTCTTGAAATTCTACGCCTGGTTTTATCCCTCCACTCCAGAAACACCAGTGATTCTGCCCCCTAAGGGCCCAGGCAGGTGTTTCCCCACAGAGACACACCACACCACAGCCAAAGCTATTAGCCAGCCGACTCCTCCCATCTAGGGGCGGAGCTCCGTAGGGGCGGAGCTTAGCGTGACACAGGAACTTGGGTTGCGCAGGCCATACAATTGGCCCTCCAGGGCGCATCCAGGTCAGTGCGTAGGAGCAAGGTTCCAGAGTGGGACGCCAAGCACAGCAGTGGGCGCAGATCCAAAGAAGCTAGGACTGCCGCCCACCCGAAAGCTTAGCGCACCTCACCTGTCCTCTGGACCTGACTGTCACCACGCGCAGGACCGCGCCGCCTGCGCCCCGCACTCACTTTGCCCCGAAACGGGAGCATCCACCGCAGCGCCGTCGTCGCCATGGTGGGCATTCGTCCACGCAGCCCCAGCGCCTGCCCTGCGCCCCGGGGGGGACCACAGCCTGGAGGACCTGGCCCTGCCAAACGCCGCCGACTAGACGAGCCCGCAGACCCTGCAGAGGCCCCGGCGGAGGCCACCTCGCAAAACTCTGCAGCAGCAGCCAACGCCACCGCGCTCACCTCCGTGGTGGTTCTGGCCGCGGGCTGCTCCTTACAGGTACCCATGGATGACGGCGACCTGGTGCTACAGCCTGCGCCAAGCTCGGTCCTGCAAGTGAATCTCCAAGGACACCACCTCATTCTGATCCCTGAGGGCCTCGTGGGAGCCACCGACCAACGCCCAGGAGGCCAGGGAGACTGTCCTGAAGACCCGGAACTGGGCGCCTTCCTGAGACCCCTCGGTGAGAACATGGTCGTCGAGCAGGGATTCTTCTGCGAATTTATGCCAGAGATCGTCAGAAAAATAGAGGCCTTCGAGGAGCAATGGATGGACCGTCCGGCCGGCCCGCAGGGGCCCATCCCATATCTCCCTGCCTGGGCCCCCACCCCTAGGCCAGTGAGGCGCTCTTCTAATCCCGCCTATGACGTGGATTTCCACCTTCTGAGGCCCTTCCCCACCTCACCGCTGCAACCTCTACCTCCCTCTCCAAGTTCAAGTCCCCAGGTGCATCCTCAGCGCTCTCCACGCCCTAGGGGCAAAGCCTGCAGACGTCTGTTCTAGGAAGAAAGGAACTTCTCCCCACCCCACCACCGGACCCAACTCCTGGACACTCTCCTGGTGGGGGGCATGCTGGATCACCAGAGACCCCCAATAGTCAGCAATTCTGTGCTGACAATTGTTTTTTTTCTGTCCCCGATTGTAAGGAAATAAAGACATCACGACGAGAAGGCAGATTCCACATTTCATCTTGGAAATGGAAAATCTTCAGGGAAACCAAAGACTGTGTTTTCAGATTTGGGGGATTCTTCACAGGATCATTCGCTAAACACACACACACACACACACACACACACACACACACACACACACATACACACACCATCTCCCTGCATTTTGTAGACGTTGTTTTCTCTCAAATGCACTTTTAAACTCATATCACCATTCCCCTCTTTTTCCCCCAAGCCAAGAAATCACTGGATTTCTTATGCCATGAGTTTCCTTCTGTGTTTTCCCATGGATTTAGGAAGACATTCAGCCATAGCATGTCTAGTTCTTCATTTTTCCACCTGCTGCCCCAGTGAACTGCCAAAGACTATTGATGGTTGCTACATCTGATTGTATGGTGCTTGTTCTCAGCAGTCTCTTAACCTGTTGAAGAAATTCTCTTCCAATCTTACTTCTTAACGTAAATGAGATTTATGTGGAATGTTATCAGATGTTGTCAGCATGCATTGGAATATATTTTTTTAAATATGTTCATCTGGTGATTTAAACCAATAGACCGATGGAAATGTTTGCTTTACTGCTATTCCACAGTGTTCTCTACCATTTAAATTGTACCCTGATTTTTTTCCTAATGTAAATAAAACTTGTAACAATTGAAATGTTAATTTATTACCATGTTTGCTTCATTTCTATAAAGTAAAATATTACAAAACTGAAGTCAAAGGCTCATTTCATTTCAAAACATCAGTAAATATTCAGATTGACCACTGCACCTTACTAATTTTTATTTTTAATTTTTCGTTGTAGCTGAACAGAACACCTTTATTTTATTTATTCATCTACTTTTTTTATGTCATGCTGAGGACTGAACCCAGCGCCTGCATGGACTAGGCAAGGGTTCTACTGCTGAGCTACAACTCCAACCCCACATTACCAATTCTTTCCTACCTTTTTTGTTCTTAACATTCTACTCATTCAGTCTAGCCTCAATTTTCATCTGGCTGAAGAATATCCTTTAATAGATATTTCTACCATGTCCTATGTGTGCTAAAGTATCTTGGTTCTATAAGTTAGAACATGGTTTTGCATGATAAACTCTTGAAATTCTACGCCTGGTTTTATCCCTCCACTCCAGAAACACCAGTGATTCTGCCCCCTAAGGGCCCAGGCAGGTGTTTCCCCACAGAGACACACCACACCACAGCCAAAGCTATTAGCCAGCCGACTCCTCCCATCTAGGGGCGGAGCTCCGTAGGGGCGGAGCTTAGCGTGACACAGGAACTTGGGTTGCGCAGGCCATACAATTGGCCCTCCAGGGCGCATCCAGGTCAGTGCGTAGGAGCAAGGTTCCAGAGTGGGACGCCAAGCACAGCAGTGGGCGCAGATCCAAAGAAGCTAGGACTGCCGCCCACCCGAAAGCTTAGCGCACCTCACCTGTCCTCTGGACCTGACTGTCACCACGCGCAGGACCGCGCCGCCTGCGCCCCGCACTCACTTTGCCCCGAAACGGGAGCATCCACCGCAGCGCCGTCGTCGCCATGGTGGGCATTCGTCCACGCAGCCCCAGCGCCTGCCCTGCGCCCCGGGGGGGACCACAGCCTGGAGGACCTGGCCCTGCCAAACGCCGCCGACTAGACGAGCCCGCAGACCCTGCAGAGGCCCCGGCGGAGGCCACCTCGCAAAACTCTGCAGCAGCAGCCAACGCCACCGCGCTCACCTCCGTGGTGGTTCTGGCCGCGGGCTGCTCCTTACAGGTACCCATGGATGACGGCGACCTGGTGCTACAGCCTGCGCCAAGCTCGGTCCTGCAAGTGAATCTCCAAGGACACCACCTCATTCTGATCCCTGAGGGCCTCGTGGGAGCCACCGACCAACGCCCAGGAGGCCAGGGAGACTGTCCTGAAGACCCGGAACTGGGCGCCTTCCTGAGACCCCTCGGTGAGAACATGGTCGTCGAGCAGGGATTCTTCTGCGAATTTATGCCAGAGATCGTCAGAAAAATAGAGGCCTTCGAGGAGCAATGGATGGACCGTCCGGCCGGCCCGCAGGGGCCCATCCCATATCTCCCTGCCTGGGCCCCCACCCCTAGGCCAGTGAGGCGCTCTTCTAATCCCGCCTATGACGTGGATTTCCACCTTCTGAGGCCCTTCCCCACCTCACCGCTGCAACCTCTACCTCCCTCTCCAAGTTCAAGTCCCCAGGTGCATCCTCAGCGCTCTCCACGCCCTAGGGGCAAAGCCTGCAGACGTCTGTTCTAGGAAGAAAGGAACTTCTCCCCACCCCACCACCGGACCCAACTCCTGGACACTCTCCTGGTGGGGGGCATGCTGGATCACCAGAGACCCCCAATAGTCAGCAATTCTGTGCTGACAATTGTTTTTTTTCTGTCCCCGATTGTAAGGAAATAAAGACATCACGACGAGAAGGCAGATTCCACATTTCATCTTGGAAATGGAAAATCTTCAGGGAAACCAAAGACTGTGTTTTCAGATTTGGGGGATTCTTCACAGGATCATTCGCTAAACACACACACACACACACACACACACACACACACACACACACACACACACCATCTCCCTGCATTTTGTAGACGTTGTTTTCTCTCAAATGCACTTTTAAACTCATATCACCATTCCCCTCTTTTTCCCCCAAGCCAAGAAATCACTGGATTTCTTATGCCGTGAGTTTCCTTCTGTGTTTTCCCATGGATTTAGGAAGACATTCAGCCATAGCATGTCTAGTTCTTCATTTTTCCACCTGCTGCCCCAGTGAACTGCCAAAGACTATTGATGGTTGCTACATCTGATTGTATGGTGCTTGTTCTCAGCAGTCTCTTAACCTGTTGAAGAAATTCTCTTCCAATCTTACTTCTTAACGTAAATGAGATTTATGTGGAATGTTATCAGATGTTGTCAGCATGCATTGGAATATATTTTTTTAAATATGTTCATCTGGTGATTTAAACCAATAGACCGATGGAAATGTTTGCTTTACTGCTATTCCACAGTGTTCTCTACCATTTAAATTGTACCCTGATTTTTTTCCTAATGTAAATAAAACTTGTAACATTTGAAATGTTAATTTATTACCATGTTTGCTTCATTTCTATAAAGTAAAATATTACAAAACTGAAGTCAAAGGCTCATTTCATTTCAAAACATCAGTAAATATTCAGATTGACCACTGCACCTTACTAATTTTTATTTTTAATTTTTCGTTGTAGCTGAACAGAACACCTTTATTTTATTTATTCATCTACTTTTTTTATGTCATGCTGAGGACTGAACCCAGCGCCTGCATGGACTAGGCAAGGGTTCTACTGCTGAGCTACAACTCCAACCCCACATTACCAATTCTTTCCTACCTTTTTTGTTCTTAACATTCTACTCATTCAGTCTAGCCTCAATTTTCATCTGGCTGAAGAATATCCTTTAATAGATATTTCTACCATGTCCTATGTGTGCTAAAGTATCTTGGTTCTATAAGTTAGAACATGGTTTTGCATGATAAACTCTTGAAATTCTACGCCTGGTTTTATCCCTCCACTCCAGAAACACCAGTGATTCTGCCCCCTAAGGGCCCAGGCAGGTGTTTCCCCACAGAGACACACCACACCACAGCCAAAGCTATTAGCCAGCCGACTCCTCCCATCTAGGGGCGGAGCTCCGTAGGGGCGGAGCTTAGCGTGACACAGGAACTTGGGTTGCGCAGGCCATACAATTGGCCCTCCAGGGCGCATCCAGGTCAGTGCGTAGGAGCAAGGTTCCAGAGTGGGACGCCAAGCACAGCAGTGGGCGCAGATCCAAAGAAGCTAGGACTGCCGCCCACCCGAAAGCTTAGCGCACCTCACCTGTCCTCTGGACCTGACTGTCACCACGCGCAGGACCGCGCCGCCTGCGCCCCGCACTCACTTTGCCCCGAAACGGGAGCATCCACCGCAGCGCCGTCGTCGCCATGGTGGGCATTCGTCCACGCAGCCCCAGCGCCTGCCCTGCGCCCCGGGGGGGACCACAGCCTGGAGGACCTGGCCCTGCCAAACGCCGCCGACTAGACGAGCCTGCAGACCCTGCAGAGGCCCCGGCGGAGGCCACCTCGCAAAACTCTGCAGCAGCAGCCAACGCCACCGCGCTCACCTCCGTGGTGGTTCTGGCCGCGGGCTGCTCCTTACAGGTACCCATGGATGACGGCGACCTGGTGCTACAGCCTGCGCCAAGCTCGGTCCTGCAAGTGAATCTCCAAGGACACCACCTCATTCTGATCCCTGAGGGCCTCGTGGGAGCCACCGACCAACGCCCAGGAGGCCAGGGAGACTGTCCTGAAGACCCGGAACTGGGCGCCTTCCTGAGACCCCTCGGTGAGAACATGGTCGTCGAGCAGGGATTCTTCTGCGAATTTATGCCAGAGATCGTCAGAAAAATAGAGGCCTTCGAGGAGCAATGGATGGACCGT
This sequence comes from Urocitellus parryii, assembly GCF_045843805.1. NCBI lineage: Eukaryota > Metazoa > Chordata > Mammalia > Rodentia > Sciuridae > Urocitellus > Urocitellus parryii. The sequence goes on from NC_135532.1 coordinate 186,635,739, forward strand.
CCGGCCGGCCCGCAGGGGCCCATCCCATATCTCCCTGCCTGGGCCCCCACCCCTAGGCCAGTGAGGCGCTCTTCTAATCCCGCCTATGACGTGGATTTCCACCTTCTGAGGCCCTTCCCCACCTCACCGCTGCAACCTCTACCTCCCTCTCCAAGTTCAAGTCCCCAGGTGCATCCTCAGCGCTCTCCACGCCCTAGGGGCAAAGCCTGCAGACGTCTGTTCTAGGAAGAAAGGAACTTCTCCCCACCCCACCACCGGACCCAACTCCTGGACACTCTCCTGGTGGGGGGCATGCTGGATCACCAGAGACCCCCAATAGTCAGCAATTCTGTGCTGACAATTGTTTTTTTTCTGTCCCCGATTGTAAGGAAATAAAGACATCACGACGAGAAGGCAGATTCCACATTTCATCTTGGAAATGGAAAATCTTCAGGGAAACCAAAGACTGTGTTTTCAGATTTGGGGGATTCTTCACAGGATCATTCGCTAAACACACACACACACACACACACACACACACACACACACACACATACACACACCATCTCCCTGCATTTTGTAGACGTTGTTTTCTCTCAAATGCACTTTTAAACTCATATCACCATTCCCCTCTTTTTCCCCCAAGCCAAGAAATCACTGGATTTCTTATGCCGTGAGTTTCCTTCTGTGTTTTCCCATGGATTTAGGAAGACATTCAGCCATAGCATGTCTAGTTCTTCATTTTTCCACCTGCTGCCCCAGTGAACTGCCAAAGACTATTGATGGTTGCTACATCTGATTGTATGGTGCTTGTTCTCAGCAGTCTCTTAACCTGTTGAAGAAATTCTCTTCCAATCTTACTTCTTAACGTAAATGAGATTTATGTGGAATGTTATCAGATGTTGTCAGCATGCATTGGAATATATTTTTTTAAATATGTTCATCTGGTGATTTAAACCAATAGACCGATGGAAATGTTTGCTTTACTGCTATTCCACAGTGTTCTCTACCATTTAAATTGTACCCTGATTTTTTTCCTAATGTAAATAAAACTTGTAACAATTGAAATGTTAATTTATTACCATGTTTGCTTCATTTCTATAAAGTAAAATATTACAAAACTGAAGTCAAAGGCTCATTTCATTTCAAAACATCAGTAAATATTCAGATTGACCACTGCACCTTACTAATTTTTATTTTTAATTTTTCGTTGTAGCTGAACAGAACACCTTTATTTTATTTATTCATCTACTTTTTTTATGTCATGCTGAGGACTGAACCCAGCGCCTGCATGGACTAGGCAAGGGTTCTACTGCTGAGCTACAACTCCAACCCCACATTACCAATTCTTTCCTACCTTTTTTGTTCTTAACATTCTACTCATTCAGTCTAGCCTCAATTTTCATCTGGCTGAAGAATATCCTTTAATAGATATTTCTACCATGTCCTATGTGTGCTAAAGTATCTTGGTTCTATAAGTTAGAACATGGTTTTGCATGATAAACTCTTGAAATTCTACGCCTGGTTTTATCCCTCCACTCCAGAAACACCAGTGATTCTGCCCCCTAAGGGCCCAGGCAGGTGTTTCCCCACAGAGACACACCACACCACAGCCAAAGCTATTAGCCAGCCGACTCCTCCCATCTAGGGGCGGAGCTCCGTAGGGGCGGAGCTTAGCGTGACACAGGAACTTGGGTTGCGCAGGCCATACAATTGGCCCTCCAGGGCGCATCCAGGTCAGTGCGTAGGAGCAAGGTTCCAGAGTGGGACGCCAAGCACAGCAGTGGGCGCAGATCCAAAGAAGCTAGGACTGCCGCCCACCCGAAAGCTTAGCGCACCTCACCTGTCCTCTGGACCTGACTGTCACCACGCGCAGGACCGCGCCGCCTGCGCCCCGCACTCACTTTGCCCCGAAACGGGAGCATCCACCGCAGCGCCGTCGTCGCCATGGTGGGCATTCGTCCACGCAGCCCCAGCGCCTGCCCTGCGCCCCGGGGGGGACCACAGCCTGGAGGACCTGGCCCTGCCAAACGCCGCCGACTAGACGAGCCCGCAGACCCTGCAGAGGCCCCGGCGGAGGCCACCTCGCAAAACTCTGCAGCAGCAGCCAACGCCACCGCGCTCACCTCCGTGGTGGTTCTGGCCGCGGGCTGCTCCTTACAGGTACCCATGGATGACGGCGACCTGGTGCTACAGCCTGCGCCAAGCTCGGTCCTGCAAGTGAATCTCCAAGGACACCACCTCATTCTGATCCCTGAGGGCCTCGTGGGAGCCACCGACCAACGCCCAGGAGGCCAGGGAGACTGTCCTGAAGACCCGGAACTGGGCGCCTTCCTGAGACCCCTCGGTGAGAACATGGTCGTCGAGCAGGGATTCTTCTGCGAATTTATGCCAGAGATCGTCAGAAAAATAGAGGCCTTCGAGGAGCAATGGATGGACCGTCCGGCCGGCCCGCAGGGGCCCATCCCATATCTCCCTGCCTGGGCCCCCACCCCTAGGCCAGTGAGGCGCTCTTCTAATCCCGCCTATGACGTGGATTTCCACCTTCTGAGGCCCTTCCCCACCTCACCGCTGCAACCTCTACCTCCCTCTCCAAGTTCAAGTCCCCAGGTGCATCCTCAGCGCTCTCCACGCCCTAGGGGCAAAGCCTGCAGACGTCTGTTCTAGGAAGAAAGGAACTTCTCCCCACCCCACCACCGGACCCAACTCCTGGACACTCTCCTGGTGGGGGGCATGCTGGATCACCAGAGACCCCCAATAGTCAGCAATTCTGTGCTGACAATTGTTTTTTTTCTGTCCCCGATTGTAAGGAAATAAAGACATCACGACGAGAAGGCAGATTCCACATTTCATCTTGGAAATGGAAAATCTTCAGGGAAACCAAAGACTGTGTTTTCAGATTTGGGGGATTCTTCACAGGATCATTCGCTAAACACACACACACACACACACACACACACACACACACACACATACACACACCATCTCCCTGCATTTTGTAGACGTTGTTTTCTCTCAAATGCACTTTTAAACTCATATCACCATTCCCCTCTTTTTCCCCCAAGCCAAGAAATCACTGGATTTCTTATGCCGTGAGTTTCCTTCTGTGTTTTCCCATGGATTTAGGAAGACATTCAGCCATAGCATGTCTAGTTCTTCATTTTTCCACCTGCTGCCCCAGTGAACTGCCAAAGACTATTGATGGTTGCTACATCTGATTGTATGGTGCTTGTTCTCAGCAGTCTCTTAACCTGTTGAAGAAATTCTCTTCCAATCTTACTTCTTAACGTAAATGAGATTTATGTGGAATGTTATCAGATGTTGTCAGCATGCATTGGAATATATTTTTTTAAATATGTTCATCTGGTGATTTAAACCAATAGACCGATGGAAATGTTTGCTTTACTGCTATTCCACAGTGTTCTCTACCATTTAAATTGTACCCTGATTTTTTTCCTAATGTAAATAAAACTTGTAACATTTGAAATGTTAATTTATTACCATGTTTGCTTCATTTCTATAAAGTAAAATATTACAAAACTGAAGTCAAAGGCTCATTTCATTTCAAAACATCAGTAAATATTCAGATTGACCACTGCACCTTACTAATTTTTATTTTTAATTTTTCGTTGTAGCTGAACAGAACACCTTTATTTTATTTATTCATCTACTTTTTTTATGTCATGCTGAGGACTGAACCCAGCGCCTGCATGGACTAGGCAAGGGTTCTACTGCTGAGCTACAACTCCAACCCCACATTACCAATTCTTTCCTACCTTTTTTGTTCTTAACATTCTACTCATTCAGTCTAGCCTCAATTTTCATCTGGCTGAAGAATATCCTTTAATAGATATTTCTACCATGTCCTATGTGTGCTAAAGTATCTTGGTTCTATAAGTTAGAACATGGTTTTGCATGATAAACTCTTGAAATTCTACGCCTGGTTTTATCCCTCCACTCCAGAAACACCAGTGATTCTGCCCCCTAAGGGCCCAGGCAGGTGTTTCCCCACAGAGACACACCACACCACAGCCAAAGCTATTAGCGAGCCGACTCCTCCCATCTAGGGGCGGAGCTCCGTAGGGGCGGAGCTTAGCGTGACACAGGAACTTGGGTTGCGCAGGCCATACAATTGGCCCTCCAGGGCGCATCCAGGTCAGTGCGTAGGAGCAAGGTTCCAGAGTGGGACGCCAAGCACAGCAGTGGGCGCAGATCCAAAGAAGCTAGGACTGCCGCCCACCCGAAAGCTTAGCGCACCTCACCTGTCCTCTGGACCTGACTGTCACCACGCGCAGGACCGCGCCGCCTGCGCCCCGCACTCACTTTGCCCCGAAACGGGAGCATCCACCGCAGCGCCGTCGTCGCCATGGTGGGCATTCGTCCACGCAGCCCCAGCGCCTGCCCTGCGCCCCGGGGGGGACCACAGCCTGGAGGACCTGGCCCTGCCAAACGCCGCCGACTAGACGAGCCCGCAGACCCTGCAGAGGCCCCGGCGGAGGCCACCTCGCAAAACTCTGCAGCAGCAGCCAACGCCACCGCGCTCACCTCCGTGGTGGTTCTGGCCGCGGGCTGCTCCTTACAGGTACCCATGGATGACGGCGACCTGGTGCTACAGCCTGCGCCAAGCTCGGTCCTGCAAGTGAATCTCCAAGGACACCACCTCATTCTGATCCCTGAGGGCCTCGTGGGAGCCACCGACCAACGCCCAGGAGGCCAGGGAGACTGTCCTGAAGACCCCGGAACTGGGCGCCTTCCTGAGACCCCTCGGTGAGAACATGGTCGTCGAGCAGGGATTCTTCTGCGAATTTATGCCAGAGATCGTCAGAAAAATAGAGGCCTTCGAGGAGCAATGGATGGACCGTCCGGCCGGCCCGCAGGGGCCCATCCCATATCTCCCTGCCTGGGCCCCCACCCCTAGGCCAGTGAGGCGC